>NC_089844.1:51137360-51437360 GCF_035609145.1 Eleutherodactylus coqui | reverse complement strand
GTTAGCCAACATGCAATGTCGCTGCAGATTCAAGGTGTTTTTATGTTAAAAACACCTTGCATCATTCCAAGGAAGTAGCGATCCTTGTGATTGGGAAACCTTGCATTGAACGCGCATGCACCTCACATGCCGTACGATGCTTTGCCGGCTCCATTAAAAGCAATGGGCGATGCGTTCCGAGGAAACACCCAAATATAGGACATGCTGCAATTTTTCCATTCTCCGCAATGTGGGGAAAAAACGCTTATGCATATGACCCCATTCAAAAGAATGGGATACATATTCATGCAAGATTTGTGCGTCTCACAATGCACAAATCTCGGCCATGTGAAAGCAGCCTTAGGGTCGTTTAGACCTGCCAATTTCTCATTTGAAGGAGCGAATGATGTCCGTTCACTCTGGCAGCCTGTTTATACTGGCAGATACACTATATAAATAAATGAGAAGGACTGAACGAACGGTATTTAAACTCAACGATTAGTGAATGGGCCAACAATGATTTTTATGCTGCATAAAATGAACGCCGAACAAAAAGTGAATGATTGATCATTCGTTGGTCGGTCGTTAGCTGCGTTTAGACTGAACGATTATCGTTCCCTTTTGCTCATTTGAACGATTTTTTGAATGATAATAATTCCGTGTAAAATGGCCTTTATTATTATTTTTCCCCAATCAGCAATGCAAATCACGCAGGGGCAGAAGAGAACTTACTGTGCGTATCTGTTCACCAACCCACAGCTCGTTTCCTCTACTGTCATCTTGCCTGTGGAAGTTCCAGGTCCAGCTCTAGGTGTTAAAAACTTTGAACATACTTTGGAAATATTTTAATGATCAACTTGTTGATTCGTTATAAGTGCCTTAGGATATTGAAGTGCTCTGTATAATATGAAACTGGTGGTTATATCTACTGAGACATGCCTTTTTTTGTGCTCGAATCCTTGTAATATTGATGTAGAATATTGTTTATCATTACTGTTCATGCTTCAAAGAACTCAGGTCAACGGAAAAACCCGAAAAGAAGTAACCAAAACTAATTGTGATTTATTTTTTTTTGTTGTATTCTGTAATTTTTTCCCTAAATATTGAGCGATTCTATAACTTTTTCCTCTCTTTGAACAGGAAGCACATACAATACCGTTAATTCAAATAATATACTTTAAGGTATATTTCTTGAAGCCAGTATGTTCAGCTCTTACACAAATATGGTCGAAAAGAATATTTGTGTTTTTGCTACAGGGCAAAAAAAGCTGGGCGAACATCCTCTAAGGCTGGTGATTCCATCATTTTTGCCAGGGGTTGTAATCTAGGCAATCTTGTTGGCTTGAAGAATTCATGACTATTACAACCTATCTGCGCTCTAGTCTGCCACCTCCTCAGTACTTTGAATAAAGAGCTGGTGTACGCTGTCAGTCACAACATATTTAGCAGATGGCTCATTCTGTTGATTTGTGGATGGTGTCAGTCAGGAAAATATTTGTACGGTTCCAGTGTGAGGCTGTTAACAAACCCGAGTGCTCCAGGTGCTAAGAACTCCCAGATGCTCTTCCTTCCAGCTGTGTACAGGTGGCTCAATGTGCACGCTGTTATAAATAGCGGCAGCATGTCCTTTACCTAAGGAATTCTATCGCGTTGTGGAATTGCTCAAAATGCAGTTTATTGAAAATCTTTTCTTAAGTCAGTGTCTGTGGTTAAAAGGGGTTCTCCAGGAGATTGACAAGTACAAAATGTTGTGCATTGTGTAAGTAAAAACTATGTACTATGGTAGCTCATGTTATATTTGAATTTCTTACTATTTTCAAAATTTTTGCTTTTTGTCAGTGGCTATAAGCCTGCTCAGATCATGTACTGTGCTTGTTATCATCAGAAAATATTAATTGAATACGGTTGTCATCATAAATATATTATTTCAAGTTTTGGGTGGTATTTTTATGTGACTATTCTCAAAATACAAAAATCTTGAAATATTGCAGTTTTCACATAGCCACTAGAGAAATGCCAATTAGCTGGTATTTACAATTCACTGGAACACACTTGAAAGTTTGCTTTATATACAGGTACGGGATGACAATAATCACCTCATAATCATTGGAGGGTAAGGATGGCCATACACGTTAGATAATTGTCTGAACCTGCCGATTCAGGTTCACAGGATTGACCAGCCATCTAATGTGTAAGATGATGTTCCAATTTTCCTTTGACTGGAGACTCTAATAATTTGTAAAATATATGTTAATTTCAAGACATGAACTCATTTTCATGACCGTTTTCGGAAGCCTCTGTCACCCAGTCACCCTGTGATATATGGTCTTCAACCTGCCATTACAGAAGGCGTAGATGCAGCAAAAATAAAAATCTGATTTGGGGTTTGATATTATTATAGGAGTCTAAGTAGGGTTGCTCATAGTGATTGCATGGTGGCTAAAATCAGGCTGATTTTCACGAAATCAGAATCAGTCAGCCCAACTGGATTTTTGGCAAAAAAACGCTGGAAAATTGGTGTGGTGGTGGTACCTCCTTAATGAATGTCGCTCAGTAGTTAGCACTGTTGCAGTGATCTTGCCTTTGGTCAGATTTGAGCCTAGAACTCTGGTGCTAACAACTTGGTCATTACATTTGTTCATTCTTTTCTAGACGAGGAGAAGAATAATCACAAGAAAAATATAAAAACTTCATACAAATGTTGCCCTTAGTCAGTTTTGAACCCACATTTTCAGCACTGCAAGGCAGCAGCGCTAACAGCTGATCCACCATGATTGTTCTTCTTTCTTTCCTTTCTGAAGGAAGAGAGTGAGAAACACAAAGTGAACATACAAAGTACATTTAGATGTTTTCCTTGCTTAGATTTGAACCTAGAGTCTCAGCTCTGCAAGGCAACAGTACTAATGCCACTATGCTGCTTCTTGCTCTTTCTACTTCTTTCTCCCCCTCTTCCTGTGCAGAGGAGGAAGAGAAAAAAAGTAAAGTAGAAGGAGGGAGAAGAATAAGACAGACTTTTTTTGTCCTCCTTCTCCTCTTTCTTCTCATCTTCCTCCTCCTCAAGAAGGAGGAAGAAGCAGCTTAGTGACTCAGTGGCTAGCACTGTTGCCTTGTAGCGTTGGGGTTCTAGGTTCACATATGACTATGTACAACATTAACATGTAGTTTGTATGTCCTCTTTGTGTTTACTCTTTTTTTCTTCTCCTGTGGATGAAGGAAGAAATGCGGTCGCTCTGTTATTAGCACTTTTGTCTTGCACTGCTGGAGTTCTAGGTAAAAATCTGACCAAGAGCAACATTTGTATGAAGTTTTTCGAAGTTCATGCAGATGTTGTCCTTGATGAGATTTGAACCTAGGATGCCAGCACTGCAATACAACATAGCTAACCCCTGAGCTACATTCATTGCAGAGCCACTGCCACCACCATGGCTACTACCAAGACCACCACCTATGGCTGTATTTCCATGCAATTTGGCTGCATTAGGGACCTTCTGGAGACCAAATTAGTGCACCCAATTTTTACACCCATTGATTTTAATGGCCTTCGCGATTGGGTCATCCTGTTTTCCGATTATTTTTGGCAAATCAGTTCGATCACGTCCGACCTGATTAAGCCAATGATCACTTATCACTATTTCTAAGTATATTTAGCTCTGTCCTTTTATATAACCCACATCCCTTGGAAAGGTACCTCCTATGTTTCTGCAACTTTCTGCTTAAGTATCATTCTTTGAAGGGCTCTCCCAGGTTGACATTTCTGCACTTCTCTGGTAATTGACTTCCATTTATTGCAGCTGCCATAAAACACACACACATCCTGCTGTTCTAACTTTACATGAAATATTTTAGATGGTCACTAACTTTTCAAACAACTTGTGCTTATATGGTAGTCAATATGATAGTTAGCAAAAGTTGCATTTACTTTATTTACCTAAAATGATATTTTTGTGCTGAAGGATGCAGGATGGAGAACAGGAATTATAAGAGGGGAGTGAGTCATTCTGCTCATTGATGTCTATGACAGCAGAAGGGAGGGGAGGAGGTGTGAAACAGAAACACACACAAACATGTTCTTAATGCTAATGATGGGTGATTTACTGCTATTTATTCACATCTACACTGCTAAGTATTGCTGTACATTGACCTACACAATGATCATAGAATCAGAGAATGGTAGAGTTGGTAGGGTCCTCCTGGGTCATCCGGTCCAACCCCCTGCTCAGTGCAGGAGTCACTAAATCATCCCAGACAGATATTTGTCCAGCCTTTGTTTGAAAACTTCCATTGAAGGAGAACTCACTACCTCCCGTGGTAACCTGTTCCACTCATTGATCACCCTCACTGTCAGAACGTTTTTTTCTAATATCTAATCTGTGTCTCCTACCTTTCAGTTTCATCCCATTGCTTCTAGTCTTTCCTTGTGCAAATGAGAATAGGGCTGATCCCTCTGCACTGTGACAACCCTTCAGATATTTGTCCCATTAAGTCTCCTCTCAGCCTTCCTTTTTGCAAGCTAAACTCTCCCAGATCCATTAACCGTTCCTCGGAGGACATGATTTTTAGACCGCTCGCCATCTCTGTGTGTTACAGATAGTGAACGGAATCTGCTGTTTTCTCCATGTGCAGAATATAGAAGACAGCATAAAAGCAAGATCCTTATTCTTAGAGGACTGAAAATACGATAAATGGCCAGCAGAGGAGGTAAATAGGGAAAAATGCAGTATACAAGTCACATAATAGCCAGAAATAGTGTTATTCCTAATGTACACACAGAACAGCTTATGCAGAAAAGTTAGGTGCACTTTAAGTGTATTTAAGCTGTCTAGAAATAATCAGCTGTGCCAGTTTGACATTATAAGCACAAGTTTTCATATGATGACAGCAATCAGGTTAATACACAAAGATCAATATAAAATGAATAAGCTTAACAAACACAAAACTAGAAAACCACTTTAAATAGGCTGTGATTCCTTTATTAACACAGCTGACCACCCGCAGAGTGAGATAAAAGCCTAGTGACCACTCAGCTGAATACAAATCTAAGATCTCAAGCAGATCTCAGGGGACAATACAGAGATCTCTCCCATTATCTATTTATATCCAGGTCTGTGACTGTAACAAGTGGGCATCCTCTATGTCTAGAGGAAAGAAGGTTTCTACACCAACACAGATGGGGGTTCTTTACTGTAAGAGCAGCGAGACTGAGGAACTCTCTTAGCTATCACTCTCTAACACATGCATTATAGTTCTGCACCAAAGGAACATGACTTATGAAGCAGAATTTACATTGAATATAACATGATTGCCATCACATTCCGGTGCGATTTCCTCTTCTGCTTTTGTCTCTCTCTGTCAATCAACGACTGTGTAAATATTGTATATTTTTGAATTAGAATTTATTATACTCGCACAGCGTTACTACAAATTGGCTGCTATTTAGAATATAAGGAATAATTTACCCCCACAGGGAGATTTTCTTAGAAAATGCCAGAACACATTATTTTCATTTTTTACGTGAAAAGTTTCTTCCTTTTTATTTTAGTTACATTTGAGCCAATTAATAGTTGTTGCAAAACATTTTACAAGATAATTTTTACAGTGTCGGGGTTTTCTCTGGTGAAGAAGCTCAAATGAAATATAGTTTGCTGTGTTAGAACAGTTTTCTATCTGCACAAAGCAAAATTTTACATAAGATGATCTCAAAGTTAGGCAATTAATATTTAATACACTTAATACATTACTGCAATAATTTATTTTCATATGTTGTCATTTGCATATTCATATCCTTGAGTGCATGTTCTGTGTCTCCAGCGTTCATTGTTTTCATTAAAAAAACGTACCGCATCTGCAGATAAAGACTTTTTACTGAGCACATGACTATTTCATGTGGACAGCTAGAATGTTATCGCTCTACAAGGAAATTTTGGCGCCGTCAAAAAAAAGAAAATGGAATATTGTCGACAGTTTTGGGCACCGGTACTCAAAAAGGACATATCAGAGCTTGAGCGGGTACAAAGGCGGGCAATTTAGGTAATAGATGGAATGGGCGGACTACAATACCCAGAGATTAAAATTGGGATTATTTAGTTTAGAGAAAAAGATGGCTGAGGGGCGACCTAATAACCATGTATAAAGATATTAGGGGACAATACAGAGATCTCTCCCATCATCTATTTGTACCCAGGACTGTGACTATAACAAGGGGGTGTCCTCAATGTCCAGAGGAAAGAAGGTTTCTACACCAACATAGAACTGGGTTCTTTACTGTAAGAGCAGTGAGACTATGGACCTCTCTGCCTGAGGACATGGTGATGACAAATTCCATAAAAGAGTTCAAGAGGGGTCTGGATGCTTTTCTGGAGTGTGATAATTTTTGTTGTCACGCAAAGCTTGTGTGATATCTCTGAATTTTCTTCTGGCTTGTATAGTCATCTGTGAGAGGTCTGTAATAGTTTAATTTGTTCGTAGGGGGCTGGGAGGGTTGTTTCTTTCCTTATATATATATATATAAGCATGGCTTCTTTTACGTGAAAAAAGTGTATCCTCACAATTACATCTCTTGGAAGGTGGTCAGGCACTGATTTTGGGCGAGGCAGTCTATGCGCTCTATCAATGGTTCTCTCCTCTGTGGTGGTATTTGGGAGGATTTGTTTTATAAACTTTTGGATGTATTCTTTGAGTTCAAGTTGGGTTATTGTTTCTGCGATTCCCCTAATTTTCAGATTATTGCGCCTGTTTCTGTCTTCGATGTCTGCTACTTTCTTTTTTAGCGCTTCCAGTTCATCTTCAACATTATAATGTGCGTCGATGAGATTATTGTGCAAGGATGCAAATTCTGCGAACTTGTTCTCCATGTGGTCTACTCTCGCTCCTATTTCTGCCACTGAGTTGTTTAGAGCTGTCGACACCGATAGTAGATCTTTTTGTAAAGAGCCTCTCAGGGCTAGAATCATCTGTTTTATAAATAGCTCTGACGCAGCTTGGTCTGAGCAGCTCATGCTCATTATCGGATCGTCATTACTGTCTGTCAGTGTGTTTATTTCCAGGCTTTGGGTGTTTTGTCCACCTCTCTCCTGGTTAGACAAGGGGTTTTGATTATAAGGGTCTAGTGTCTCTTGCTGCTGTGGCTCTTGGAGCGCGGGAGACCTATTTACAGCAGGGGAGGCAATCGCCATCTTGTTTGTCCCTGCTAGCGCTTCTGCTCTTTTTTCAGGGTTTGCAGTTCCCTGTGCTGGGCTTTTATGAGGTCCCATGTGCAGGGGAGCAGGGGGAGAGCTTTTACCTCTGTTGCTCTGTAAGGTGTCTCCTCGGTCCGCCGCTTCAGCTGGTCTCCGCAGCTCCCGCGGCTCAGTCTCTCTCACCTCCCGTCCTCCTTCTCCTGCTCGGGCTGTGAAGTATGAGGTGAGTCGCTGCGGTCCCGTTTTTGTTCTCCTCTTGGTTGCTATGCTTTCTTGGGTCCTCCAGAAAGTTTAGGGTGAGAAGTTTCTCTCTCTTTATGCTTTTTAGTAGCATTTTTTGGCCAGCTTTCTCGGAGCTCAGAGGAGTGCAACCGCTCTGGTCTCCATCCAGGCCACGCCCCCCAAGTGTGATAATTTTTCATGATATGGTTACTAGCTTACTTTGGAACAGGTGTTTCCGTGCTTTTGGCGTATCTGGGCCACATTGGAAGAAGAGTTGCATTGAGCCACACATTAAATACACAAACACTAATGAAAGCTGATAAGCAAAAAAAGAAGTCCATGTATAATTTTTGATATATCTGCCACTATAGATAAGCAATAAAGTTCTCAAACAAAAATTCTAATTAAATAGCGGCCCGTTCGAAGAGTCTTTTAAAATCAACCAGGTACCAAGTTTTGGATCACTAATATAGGAATTGTACATATCTAAAGCCCATTTAGACGCAACTATTATCGCTCAAAATTTTCTCAAAAGCCATCTTTTGAGCGATAATCGTTGCGTCTAAGTGCACGGCCATTGTGCACTTTTCGTGCACTATTTGCTTATCGCTAACTTTTAGCAAGCTAAAAATCAGCGATGATGCTTATCAGCACGGTGTGCTGAGTTCTCAGTGGGAAACTGCTGATAGTATTGTTTCAGCTGGTATCCCGCTCCGAGAACACAGCAGAAGTGTGCAGAAGACAGCACTTAAGCTGTCTTCTGCATACCCCGCTTGGAGCACTCAGCTGGATACAGCAGCTGTATACAGAAGACTGTGCTCCTGCTGTCTTCTGCATACCCAGCTCGGAGCGCTCAGCTGTATGCCAACTAGGCGCTATGAGAACACAGCAGCTGTATACAGAAGACAGAGCTTCAGCTGTCTTCTGCATACCCCGCTTAGAGCACTCAGCTGTATACAAGGTGAGTACTCTGTGAACACAGCAGATGTATACAGAAGACAGAGCTCTAGCTGTCTTTTTCATACAGCGGGAGCCTTCATTTACACACTAATAAGCTCTTAAGTAGCTAATTAGCTACTTAAGAGCTTATGCAAAATGAATGCTCAAAACTATCACTTAAACTGTAGTTTGAGCGAATGTTGAGCGATCATTTTGCCGTGTAAATGCACACAATTATCACTCAGAATATTGCTTTTGAGCGAATTTTGAGCGACAATCGTTGTGTCTAAATAGGCCTTAAGTTATTACATCACGGATTTTTTTTTTTTTAATGTTATATTATAAAAGAAAAGAGGGCAACATAAAACTAGTAGGGCATTTGACATCCTATTTGAGAAACACTCCATAAACCTCTATTGATCTCCGCTGTGCCCAAACCCCCCCCCCCCCCCCCCACGTTGCTGCTGCCAGGCCATAAGGACTCCAGATTGGTGTCAGTACCTGCTTCTATTTGCAAGCCTGGACACAGAAACCTGTCCAGGTTCACATGCAGTTTATGGCCACGGGCCCATTTATGACATCCTGGAAGGGACACACAGTGTCAACTGGCCACGAGGTGGCCACGGTTTCTAGTCTTCACCTCGGATACTGGATAGGAGTGGTCAGGACTCAGGAGGCCAGGTAGGAGAATCACCGCCACATGCCATCCACTGGGCCGGAGTGACTCAGACAGTCACATAGCTGCAAGTGCTGTCCGCTGCCTCGTCATCTGTACGAGCCTGTCTGTGAGCAGAAGCTCATAAGCTGCCACTGCCAGGTACCTCCTGCAGCCTCACCTTCGGCTTGCGTAGGCCTTCCTCTGGGCCCAATCGCACACACTGCAACTGCGATTATTATGCCTGTCCTTAATAATCCGATAAGAATTAGAGATGAGCGAACTTACTCGTCCGAGCTTGATACTCGTTCGAGTATTAGCGTGTTTGAGATGCTCGTTACTAGAGGCGAGTACCACGCGATGTTCGAGTTACTTTCACTTTCATCTCTGAGACGTTAGCGCGCTTTTCTGGCCAATAGAAAGACAGGGAAGGCATTACAACTTCCCCCTGCGACGTTCAAGCCCTATACCACCCCCCTGCAGTGAGTGGCTGGCGAGATCAGGTGTCACCCGAGTATATAAATCGGCCCCTCCCGCGGCTCGTCACAGATGCATTCTGACAGAGATCAGGGACAGTGCTGCTGATGCTGGAGCTGCTATAGGGAGAGCTTTAGGAGTTATTTTAGGCTTCAAGAACCCCAACGGTCCTTCTTAGGGCCACATCTGACCATGTGCAGTACTGTTGAGGCTGCATTTAGCAGTGTTGCACAATTTTTTTTTTTTGTATATCGGCCGTGCAGAGCATTGCGTCCGCAGTCTGCAGTCATTGTACAGAGTATAGGGGCAGTACTGGTGAGGCAGGGAAAGAGATATTCAGGCTATATACGCAGTGGGCTTTTTCCAAAAAATTGATCGCCGTCATCCCGCCAGAGGGAAACAGTATACATAAAATTATACGCTGCCTACAGTATCTATCTGCTGGGGGTTGTAGTCCTAATTAATACGCAGCTAAGCGTTACAGCAGGCTTGCGCAAAATTGTTTCCTGGATCTGCTGTCTCTGTTACATCAGCGCTGTCATCCCGCCAGAGGGAAACAGTATACATAATATTATACGCTGCCTACAGTATCTATCCGCTGGAGGTTGTAGTCCTAAATAATATGCAGCTAAGCGTTATAGCAGGCTTGCGCAAAATTGTTTCCTGGATCTGCTGTCTCTGTTACATGATCGCCGTCATCCCGCCAGAGGGAAATAGTATACATAATATTATACGCTGCCTACAGTATCTATCCGCTGGAGGTTGTAGTCCTAAATAATACGCAGCTAAGTGTTACAGCAGGCTTGCGCAAAATTGTTTCCTGGATCTGCTGTCTCTGTTACATGATCGCCGTCATCCCGCCAGAGGGAAATAGTATACATAATATTATACGCTGCCTACAGTATCTATCCGCTGGAGGTTGTAGTCCTAAATAATACGCAGCTAAGTGTTACAGCAGGCTTGCGCAAAATTGTTTCCTGGATCTGCTGTCTCTGTTACATGATCGCCGTCATCCCGCCAGAGGGAAACAGTATACATAATATTATACGCTGCCTACACTATCTATCAGCTGGGGGTTGTAGTCCTAATTAATACGCAGCTAAGCGTTACAGCAGGCTTGCGCAAAATTGTTTCCTGGATCTGCTGTCTCTGTTACATGATCGCCGTCATCCCGCCAGAGGGAAACAGTATACATAATATTATACGCTGCCTACACTATCTATCTGCTGGGGGTTGTAGTCCTAATTAATACGCAGCGAAGCGTTACAGCAGGCTTGCGCAAAATTGTTTCCTGGATCTGCTGTCTCTGTTACATGATCGCCATCATCCCGCCAGAGGGAAACAGTATACATAATATTATACGCTGCCTACACTATCTATCAGCTGGGGGTTGTAGTCCTAATTAATACGCAGCTAAGCGTTACAGCAGGCTTGCGCAAAATTGTTTCCTGGATCTGCTGTGTCTGTTACATGATCGCCGTCATCCCGCCAGAGGGAAAGAGTATACATAATATTATACGCTGCCTACAGTATCTATCTGCTGGGGGTTGTAGTCCTAATTAATACGCAGCTAAGCGTTACAGCAGGCTTGCGCAAAATTGTTTCCTGGATCTGCTGTCTCTGTTACATGATCGCCGTCATCCCGCCAGAGGGAAACAGTATACATAATATTATACGCTGCCTACAGTATCTATCTGCTGGGGGTTGTAGTCCTAATTAATACGCAGCTAAGCGTTACAGCAGGCTTGCGCAAAATTGTTTCCTGGATCTGCTGTCTCTGTTACATCAGCGCAGTCATCACGCCAGAGGAAAACAGTATACATAATATTATACGCTGCCTACAGTATCTATCTGCTGGGGGTTGTAGTCCTAATTAATACGCAGCTAAGCGTTACAGCAGACTTGCGCAAAATTGTTTCCTGGATCTGCTGTCTCTGTTACATGATCGCCATCATCCCGCCAGAGGGAAAGAGTATACATAATATTATACGCTGCCTACAGTATCTGTCTGCTGTATCAGCTCAGCATTTTAAAAAAATAGAAGCAAAATACTTAAGGCCTACTACTGGCCTTTGGCCACTTGACTGCTTCTGCGCTGTGAATTCCACTAGCTCAGTCATATGCACCTACGTCTCACTACAGGCGTGCGCAAAATTATTTCCTGGCTCTGCTGTGCGTTCCGTAAGGGAAGTCAGCCTCCAACCACAGGCCAATAAGCGGCACATTTAATTACAGCGTTCTGTTTCTGCACTACTGGTAATACAGCATGCTGAGGGGTAGGGGTAGGCCTAGAGGACGTGGACGCGGGCGAGGACGCGGAGGCCCAAGTCAGGGTGTGGGCACAGGCCGAGCTCCTGATCCAGGTGTATCGCAGCCGACTGCTGCGGGATTAGGAGAGAGGCACGTTTCTGGCGTCCCCACATTCATCTCACAATTAATGGGTCCACGCGGTAGACCTTTATTAGAAAATGAGCAGTGTGAGCAGGTCCTGTCGTGGATGGCAGAAAGTGCATCCAGCAATCTATCGACCACCCAGAGTTCTGCGCCGTCCACTGCTGCAACTCTGAATCCTCTGGCTGCTGCTCCTTCCTCCCAGCCTTCTCACTCCATTACAATGACACATTTTGAGGAGCAGGCAGACTCCCAGGAACTGTTCCCGGGCCCCTGCCCAGAATGGCCAGCAATGGTTCCTCTCCCACCGGAGGAGTTTGTTGTGACCGATGCCCAACCTTTGGAAAGTTCCCGGGATCCGGGGGATGAGGCTGGGGACTTCCGGCAACTGTCTCAAGAGCTTTCAGTAGGTGAGGAGGACGATGACGATGAGACACAGTTTTCTATCACTCAGGTAGTAGTAACTGGAGTAAGTCCGAGGGAGGAGCGCACAGAGGATTCGGAGGAAGAGCAGCAGGACGATGAGGTGACTGACCCCACCTGGTTTGCTACGCCTACTGAGGACAGGTCTTCAGAGGGGGAGGCAAGTGCAGCAGCAGGGCAGGTTGGAAGAGGCAGTGCGGTGGCCAGGGGTAGAGGCAGGGCCAGACCGAATAATCCACCAACTGTTTCCCAAAGCGCCCCCTCGCGCCATGCCACCCTGCAGAGGCCGAGGTGCTCAAAGGTCTGGCAGTTTTTCACTGAGAGTGCAGACGACCGACGAACAGTGGTGTGCAACCTTTGTCACGCCAAGATCAGCCGGGGAGCCACCACAACCAGCCTCACCACCACCAGCATGCGCAGACATATAATGGCCAAGCACCCCACAAGGTGGGACGAAGGACGTTCGCCGCCTCCGGTTTGCACCGCTGCCTCTCCCCCTGTGCCCCAACCTGCCACTGAGATCCAACCCCCCTCTCAGGACACAGGCACTACCATCTCATGGCCTGCACCCACACCCTCACCTCCGCTGTGCTCGGCCCCATCCACCAATGTCTCTCAGCGCACCGTCCAGCCATCGCTGGCGCAAGTTTTGGAGCGCAAGCACTAGTACGCCGCCACGCACCCGCACGCTCAAGCGTTAAACGTGCACATAGCCAAATTTATCAGCCTGGAGATGCTGCCGCATAGGGTTGTGGAAACGGAGGCTTTCAAAGGTATGATGGCGGCTGCGGCCCCGCGCTACTCAGTTCCTAGTCGCCACTACTTTTCCCGATGTGCCGTCCCAGCCCTGCATGACCACGTCTCCCGCAACATTGTACGCGCCCTCACCAACGCGGTTACTGGCAAGGTCCACTTAACAACGGACACATGGACAAGCACAGGCGGGCAGGGCCACTATATCTCCCTGACGGCACATTGGGTGAATTTAGTGGAGGCTGGGACAGAGTCAGAGCCTGGGACCGCTCACGTCCTACCCACCCCCAGAATTGCGGGCCCCAGCTCGGTGGTGGTATCTGCGGCGGTGTATGCTTCCTCCACTAAGCCACCCTCCTCCTCCTCCTCCTACGCAACCTCTGTCTCGCAATCAAGATGTGTCAGCAGCAGCACGTCGCCAGCAGTCGGTGTCGCGCGGCACGGCAGCACAGCGGTGGGCAAGCGTCAGCAGGCCGTACTGAAACTACTCAGCTTAGGAGAGAAGAGGCACACGGCCCACGAACTGCTGCAGGGTCTGACAGAGCAGACCAACCGCTGGCTTGCGCCGCTGAGCCTCCAACCGGGCATGGTCGTGTGTGACAACGGCCGTAACCTGGTGGCGGCTCTGCAGCTCGGCAGCCTCACGCACGTGCCATGCCTGGCCCATGTCTTTAATTTGGTGGTTCAGCGCTTTCTGAAAAGCTACCCATGCTTGTCAGACCTGCTCGGAAAGGTGCGCCGGCTCTGCGCACATTTCCGCAAGTCCCACACGGACGCTGCCACCCTGCGCACCCTGCAACATCGGTTTCATCTGCCAGTGCACCGACTGCTGTGCGATGTGCCCACACGGTGGAACTCTATGCTCCACATGTTGGCCAGGCTCTATGAGCAGCGTAGAGCTATAGTGGAATACCAACTCCAACATGGGCGGCGCAGTGGGAGTCAGCCTCCTCAATTCTTTACAGAAGAGTGAGCCTGGTTGGCAGACATCTGCCAGGTCCTTGGAAACTTTGAGGAGTCTACCCAGATGGTGAGCGGCGATGCTACAATCATTAGCGTCACCATTCCTCTGCTATGCCTCTTGAGAAGTTCCCTGCAAAGCATAAAGGCAGACGCTTTGCGCTCGGAAACGAAGGCGGGGGAAGACAGTATGTCGCTGGATAGTCAGAGCACCCTCCTGTCTATATCTCAGCGTGTTGAGGAGGAGGAGGAGCATGAGGAGGATGAGGAGGAGGGGGAAGAGACAGCTTGGTGCACTGCTGAGGGTACCCATGCTGCTTGCCTATCATCCTTTCAGCGTGTATGGCCTGAGGAGGAGGATCCTGAAAGTGATCTTCCTAGTGAGGACAGCCATGTGTTGTGTACAGGTACCCTGGCACACATGGCTGACTTCATGTTAGGATGCCTTTCTCGTGACCCTCGCGTTATACGCATTTTGGCCACTATGGATTACTGGGTGTACGCACTGCTCGACCCATGGTATAAGGAGAACCTTTCCACTCTCATACCCGAAGAGGAAACGGGTTCGAGAGTGATGCTATACCACAGGATCCTGGCGGACAAACTGATGGTAAAATTCCCATCCGACAGCGCTAGTGGCCGAAGGCGCAGTTCCGAGGGCCAGGTAGCAGGGGAGGCGCAGAGATCAGGCAGCATGTACAGCACAGGCAGGGGAACACTCTCTAAGGCCTTTGACAGCTTTCTGGCTCCCCAGCAAGACTGTGTCACCGCTCCCCAGTCAAGGCTGAGTCGGCGGGTGCACTGTAAAAGGATGGTGAGGGAGTACGTAGCCGATCGCACGACCGTCCTTGGTGACGCCTCTGCCCCCTACAACTACTGGGTGTCGAAGCTGGACACGTGGCCTGAACTCGCGCTGTATGCCCTGGAGGTGCTTGCTTGTCCTGCGGCTAGCGTCTTGTCAGAGAGGGTGTTTAGTGCGGCTGGGGGAATCATCACGGATAAGCGTACCCGCCTGTCAACCGACAGTGCCGACAGGCTTACACTCATCAAGATGAACAAAGCCTGGATTTCACCAGACTTCTCTTCTCCACCAGCGGACAGCAGCGATACCTAAACAATACGTAGGCTGCACCCGCGGATGGAAGCATTGTTCTCTATCACCATCAAAAACGTGGACCTTTTAGCTTCATCAATCTGTGTATAATATTCATCCTCCTCCTCCTGAAACCTGACGTAATCACGCCGAACGGGCAATTTTTCTTAGGCCCACAAGGATCAGTCATATAATTTTTGTAAACAATTTTTATACGTTTCAATGATCATTAAAGCGTTGAAACTTTCACCTGAACCAAATTTTATTTTAACTGGGCTGCCTCCAGGCCTAGTTACAAATTAAGCCACATTAACCAAAGCGATTAATGGGTTTCACCTGCCCTCTTGGTTGGGCATGGGCAATTTTTCTGACGTACATTAGTACTGTTGGTACACCAATTTTTTGGGGCCCTCGCCTACAGTGTAATCCAATTAATTTTTTGCCCACCTGCATTAAAGCTGACGTTACATCAGCTGTGCTGGGCACTGCAATGGGATATATTTATGTACCGCCGGTGGGCTCCAGGGAGCCACCCATGCTGTGGGTCCACAGGGAGTTGTAACTGCATGTGTCTACTTCTAAAGAACCGCAGTCTGACTGGGGCATGCAGTGTGGGCCGAAGCCCACCTGCATTTAACATGACATTGCCTCAGCTGTGATGGGCAATGCAATGGGATATATTTATGTACCGCCAGTGGCTTCCTGGCACCCACCCATGCTGTGGGTCCAAAGGGAGTTGTAACTGCATGTGTCCACTTCTAAAGAACCCCAGTCTGACTGGGGCATGCAGTGTGGGCCGAAGCCCACCTGCATTAAAGCTGACGTTACATCAGCTGTGCTGGGCACTGCAATGGGATATATTTATGTACCGCCGGTGGCTTCCTGGCACCCACCCATGCTGTGGGTCCACAGGGAGTTGTAACTGCATGTGTCAACTTCTAAAGAACCCCAGTGTGACTGGGGCATGCAGTGTGGGCCGAAGCCCACCTGCATTTAATCGGACGTTACCTCAGCTGTGATGGGCACTGCAATGGGATACATTTATGTACAGCCGGTGGGTTCCAGGGAGCCACCCATGCTGTGGGTGCACACGGAATTCCCATTGCGGAGTTGTACCTGCCTGTGGCTATTTATAAAAAACCGTGGTCTGACTGGGGCATGCAGACACCTTGACAGAATGAATAGTGTGTGGCACATAGGTTCCCCATTGCTATGCCCACGTGTGCAGCTCCTGATGGCGGTGGCACAGGATTATATTTCTCATTGCTTCTGTACAGCATTGTGGGCTATCGCCCAGCCCCTTTTAAAGAGGGTCGCTGCCTAGCCGTGCCAACCCTCTGCAGCGTGTGCCTGCGGTTCCTCCTCATGGCAGACGCACTTATAAATAGACATGAGGGTGGTGTGGCATGAGTGCAGCTGAAGGCTGCGCAGGGACACTTTGGCGTGCGCTGTGGACACTGCGTTGTGCGGGGGGTGGGGGGGTTTGGCAGCATGTAACCCAGGATTAGTGGCAGCGGAGTGTCATGCAGGCAGTGATTGTGCTTTGTTGGAGGTAGTGTGGTGCTTAGCTAACGTATGCATTGCTAATGAGGGCTTTTCAGAAGTAAAAGTTGTTGGGAGGGGGGGCACTCTTGCCGCTATTGTGGCTTAATAGTGGGACCTGGGAACTTGAGATGCAGCCCAACATGTAGCCCCTCGCCTGCCCTATCAGTTGCTGTGTCGTTCCCATCACTTTCTTGAATTGCCCAGATTTTCACAAATGAAAACCTTAGCGGAGCATAGGTCCCATGAAAAAATGCTCGGGTCGCCCATTGACTTCAATGGGGTTCGTTACTCAAAACGAACCCTCGAGCATCGCGATAATTTCATCCCGAGTAACGAGCACCCGAGCATTTTGGTGCTCGCTCATCTCCAATAAGAATGCTTACCTATGACACCAAGTCACCACAAGCACATGTAACATCTGATGTGTAAATAAATCTCAAAATGTTTTAAGTAGGTTTACTATTTTGTGTTGGGCCGCATTAATAGCCGTCCTGGGCTGTGGGTTGAATCTCCTTTTTAGAAGAATCATTGATCCAGGGAGTTATTCTGATTGCCAGATTTGGAGTTCAGAAGCCATTTTTTTCCCTAAATGGAGGAAAATTGGCTCCTACCTCATATAATCTAAGTATAGTATAGGGCACATTTATATGACCACATTACTACTGCAAAGTATTAATGGGGAAGGGGGTTGTAACCCTTTTTCTGCTGTAGACCACAAAATTGCCTTAGGCCACCATGAATATGCCCTTCACCACTCAAGGCTGCCACTAATTCTTTCGGTGATTCTGAAACCCATGATGCGTCTCCCTTAAGGTATGCTCATACATGGCAAATACAATGTGGGTTTTCTGCAACACATTACAGAAGCAGCAAAGTGAATGGGATCTTCAAAAATGCTGTTTACATATTGTTAAGAGTCTATAGTGCACATTTACATGCAAATACTTGCATATTTGTGCGATAGTTGTTGTGTTTTTGCACGCACTCGTGTGTTTTACTGTTTTTTTTGCATACGCTTTTTGTGCATATTTATGCGCGCAAAAAAACACACTAGCATGTTCCCATTGATTTCAATGGGCAATTACGTTAAATTAGTTTAATATTTGCTATGTTCGTGTGCAAATAGAGCATGTTGCATATTTTGTTTTGTTTGAACGAAATGGGTTGTGTTCACTGTGTATTGCGCGTGAAAATTTTGTGTGTACAATTCACTGCCCAAATGAGTTTGATTTTAGATCTGCAGATTTAGACACATATTTTATTGGGGATTTTGATGGATCTGCACCAAAATCCATTCTTTGTGAATGAAGTCTTAAAGAGGTTGACCAGTAGTTTATTAAAAAAAATGTCTAAGAGTTAAAATAAAATTAAAAAAATAAAACCGCTCTCACCTCCTTGTTCACCCTTTGATTACAGGCTGCCAGCGATGATGTGCTATAACAGCACATGGCTACTGCAGCTAATCACTGGCCTCAGCGGCCCTTGCCCTTCTTGCTGGCATTACCACACAGCAGGGTGTTTTTTCTTCTTATTTCAGGACAATAATTGCTGCTACTTTTTTGAATTACTGGACAACTTAACAAGGGGGCCTGAGATGCCAAGCTGCACTGTATGATTAGAATATAGGCTACTGAGGACTCACCGAGGAGTGTTTTGGCCTTCACCCTTACTTCATTCCGTACAAAGCCTTCAGCAAGGAGACGGCGGGAGGTAAATAAATTGCTTCAGGGTCAACTAAAGAAGTGAAAGGCCTTCCTACTCAGTAAGTCTGTTCATGTTCTCGTGTGTGTGTATATATATATATATATATATATATATATATATATATATATATATATACATATATATACATATATATATATAATTTTGGGGGGGGGGCATTTCTCTGTTCGCCTCAAAGAACAAAAAGGCTAAGTGCAAGCATAGAGAAACCTGTTGTTCTGACAAAATTGCAAATATACAGATAGAACTACGTTCAATTGCGATTTTCTACAAAACTACTGGTCACAGTTAAAAGCTAAAAATATTGTCACCAGATCAGCGTAACTCATTTAGCAAAAGAATACAGGTAGAACCCTGTTGTTCCAATGCCACAGGGTGATTGATTTCTGTCTAAGCGTTTTATTGTACTTTCTGCAGAGATTTAGGGAAAAAAAATATTTTTTTTGTCCAAATTGTTTATTTAAACACATTGTTACGTCTGTGCAGGCCGTAGAAATGACGACCTACATGAAAACAACCCAAATAAGGGCTGAAAAAGAAACAGAAAGTGGTATGCATTCAGAAATGGACACCAACAACATAAATCAGCCGTGCATAGCAACACCAGGCGGCCAAATACTTATCAAAGCACTAAACTACCAGAGAGGGGGAAATATCTATAAGTACATACAAGGTCTTGGTTTGTATTTTGCCCAGAATACGTAAGCTCACAAGCCCACGTCAAGGGCCCTTGTTGTCATGTGAGTCCCTACTGTAACAAGACAACTAAAACAACAAAGAGGGAACCCTGCCTACAAGAGAAGCGATTGTCCTAATAGGAATGGCCCCACATGGGAACCTATGGGCCTGACTTGCCCTAGATAGTAACAGGCAGGAACACCAGACAATGGAAATAAAACATACACATTGAAACAGGACAGTTCAAACCTAGTGTAGTCAACACCTATAGACATACACAGAACACAACCCTGTTCACACCAAGTGACTGCAACATAAAGAGAACACCACACAGAAGACGACATTGTTCACACCTAGTCTAGTCCACACCTTTAGACATACACTGAACAGGACATTGTCCACACCTAACAGACAGAGGAAAACTCCACTCATAACCTCATGTATGCGTAGATAAAACAGGAGCTAGTTCAAGTGTCCACACACAGAGAAAGGGGCAAGAGTGTTAGACACACATTTGACGTCAAAGGAACATGTTGTCAGTTATCACCCACCTGACAACCTACAAGACAGCAGATGTCTGGAGCCCGCACCTAAAAAAAAAAGAAGGGAGAAGGGGCCCACAAAACATGCAGAAAGGGAGATTAGGTGTCCAGACCACCTTCAGAGAAGGTGGGGAAAGCAACTCTAAGTATCAGCATGCATAACAACACAAACCACCAAGTTCTGAGAGGGAAAGAGATGATGTATAAATGATTACCATCCTCTACTAAGAGGGTCTGGTATTTGGTGACCAGACCAATGGTGATTGGCTGGTTCCACACCATCAGCCAGCCAAGTCAGCCACACCTGAAGCAGTGTGATCCTGGAAACCCATAGAACTGTTACGTACCAGGAGCACAACATGACATACATATTATTAGATGACTTTATTTTTATTTGACATTTTGGCCATGCAAAATTCTTGACCTGCTCAGCATAAGCTAGCATAACAATGATTAAACTGGTTGACCCACCAACAGGATAGGTGACTGAAGTATAATTGCCAAGAGTCGGATCATTAGGGTTATGACTTTCAAGTCCCACATCAACCACCAGAATGCCTTTCTTCTGTAGAATGTTAGACAATATCTGATCCAGTAAAGTATGAACCTGACTCCAAACTAAATTGAGATGAGTTCAATATATATATTTTAAAATTGGCTATTTTTATTGTTGCGTTAGAACTATACATGGGTATTCTCTTTTGTGTAATATTATTTTCTGATCTAGGTCATATCCTCACCTTATTTTCTTGTGTGTAAAAAGCAATATTTTATGTTACATTTGAACCTTTGAAATATACTTGAAATGTAAGACCACATTCACATACAACAGATTTATATTGGTACTCCCCTTTACCTAGTTGTTATCAATGTCTTCGAGCATCAGTGACAATGCTGTCTGTCTATGCCTATAATAAACACAATAGCTGTGGTCACTAGTTATTCTGTGCAGTACGGATGAACATCTATGATACAAATGCAAAGTCGCAAGATGGTGCACTACTATTACATAAGCTGGGATGGCAATGACAAAAATAATCTAGTTATGTGTCATGAGGCTACATTTTTGGAAATCTGTTGGAAATGGAGTATTCAATTGAAATTGCAGTTCATGGGCTTTTTTTCATTCACCTGTTACAAACTTCTCATAAAAAAAAACTATTCTATTAGCTAGAAAACTATTTGTTGGGTGGCTTCACGCACAGTTGCTTATTTTAAGTCATAGTTTTTGGGCAGCTTTTGATGTTATTTTTGAGCCAAAGCCAGAAGCAGATCCAGCAATCTAAGAGGATGGAGAAGTATAAGTCCTCAATGTATATTTCCTAATTCATTTTGAATCCACTTCAGTCTTTGGCTCAAAAAACTGTATCAAAAACTGATGCTTTTTTTCCCCAAACCGCGCTTACTGTTCTTTTAGATTCGTCTTGTTAGCCGTTCCTTTCATAAAACCGTTTATTGACAGTGTATGTAATGTGAAGAAATACAGTAGCTTTGCAACAGTTGTGGAATGTTCTTGGCTTACTAATAAACTACGCAGGTCTGAGACTATTGGTATCGCTTTATTACTTTTTCAATTTTTTACTACTATTTAAGAACCCTGTTGTTGGTTTGCATATGGTAAATAGATTGCTGAAGCCATGTAAGCTGTAAATAGGACTAGTCAGTAAAATGGTAGACTTATTTTTTATTGATTTTTTTATGGAAGAGTTGGCTGGCTTCTACTCGTTCATCACCCATCGTTAAACATGCTGCAAAATTTACTGGGGAAACACAAAATAAACAAGATAAGATCTCTTGAAGAGATCTCTAAGGAAAGAGCAATAAATAGTCTTTTGCAGACATTATCTGAGCAAATGCCTCTAGGCTGCCACTAATATTTTCCCTTTAATAGCAGAAAAAATGGATTATATAAAATGCTGCTTTTATTGTTGAACTCAACACAAATACCACGTCCACAGAGGCCAAGTGCTCTTTTTTGCAATCTACAACCAGCACAAAAAGCCTGTATACTCAGGAAAAAAAATATTTCATAGCAATTTAAAATAACTAATAAAAGGAAACTTCACAGAAGTGAATGGCACTGTACAATATTACGGGCTTGGTGGTTAGTTTTGCTGCTTTGCTACAGTCTAATCGGTCCAAGGGTAAAATTTGTGTGGAGTTTGTATATTCACCCAGTATTTGTGTAGGTTTTCTCTAGGTATTTTGGTAGTTGCTATTCACTGCATTTTAGCTCACTGAAACAAAGCGACTAGTGAGTGATTTCTCACTCAATGTAAACTCGCAGTCGTTCATGTTTAACCCCTTAGTGACCAAGCCAGTTTGCGCCTTAATGACCAGGGAATCTGACGTGTGTCACTTTAACATAGAGTAACTCCCTGAAGGTCTTGCATATCCAAGTAATTCTGTCTTGTTTTTTCGCCACATGTTGTACTTCATTTAGGAGGTAAAAAAAGACCAATGGAATTTGTGTATATTTATTAAAAGTGCCAAAATTTGGAAAATTGTCATTCTTTCGCATTTTTAACTGCAATATATCAAATATGTGAAAAGATACTATACAAATTTTTGATGAGATATATATATTTCCATATGTTAACTTTATTCTGGAAGCATGTTCAAAAAAATTTAAGGTTTTTTAACCATTTACGAGACATACAAATTTAACATTAATATAACATTTTGAGGAACATTTTGTATTTCTACACCAAGCCAAGATTGCAAAGGCTCATAGATATCAGAATGATAGATACCCCAACAAATGACCTCATTTTAAAAACTACACATCTTAATGTATTCATTGAGGGGTATTATGAGTATTTTGACCCCACAGTTTCTTTTCAGGAGTTAATGCAAATTAGAGGAGAAAAAAATAAAGTTTCACATTCTGCAAATACTTCATTTGAAAGACCGTTTTTTTTCTATAGTGCACATGAAAATGAGGAGTTGAACCCCAAAATGAATACCTATGTTTGTCCCATGTTCAGAAACATCCCCATTGTGACCCTAAACTTCTGTCTATGTGCAGAACAGAAATACACGTCAGGGAAGCGCTATAGGTGTAGGCTAGGAGTTTGAACAGACATAAAAATAGCACTCTCCTGGCAGTACTATGAAAAAGGAAATATTGAGGTTAACTCACCCGGTGTATGGTGAGCGCCCCTGGTGAGAGGCCTCACCAACACCTCCACTTCCTCGTTCGCTTATAGATCCCCCTGGTCCGTCCGTAAGGCTGCTGGGCTTCTGTGTCCTGCTGAATTGCAGGACCCACTAGTGAAATCCGTAAGATAAAAAGAAAAAGTTGCCCGCGCTCTCGGGACCCGAACCCCTGGATCAGGCTGCAGACATCACTCGCTTAAACTTTTTATTAGTGCAATAATTGCACACTCAGTGCAATTATTGCACTAATAAAAAGTTTAAGCGAGTGATGTCTGCAGCCTGATCCAGGGGTTCGGGTCCCGAGAGCGCGGGCAACTTTTTCTTTTTATCTTACGGATTTCACATATGTGCAGAACAGGGCAGAAACCGAAAGGAGCAGCCGGTGGCTTTGAGAATAGACATTTTGCTTAAAGGTGTTTTAGGCCCCATTGTACACTTGTAGAGCCCTTGAGCCACCAAAACGACAGAGAACCCCCATAAATGACCCCTTTTTTATAATGTGAACTGTGCGGCATGTCTGAAAACTGGTTTAATTACAGACGTCTGGTTGGCATGGGCACATGGGGCAATAAAACCAGGTATCCTTCCTCCTCTCATGTTTGCTGCAAACCCAACACTTTTTTGGGGGGTATTTCTTGACCTCAGTAGCAGGGATGAGGTGTAAAAAGTGGAGCTCTGTGAGGCTTCATAAGCTTGCTGAGGAGTCGTGGTCTCAAACAGAAGGCTGCTCCCAGAACTTCAGGAAGGTCAGTGTTCCCGGGGACTTCTTTTAAATAACGTATTAGAGGTATCTGTCTGAATAATGCTGGGCTCACGCGGCCATATGGGGAATCCGCTTGCGGAGGCAGCAGCGGACCCCAGCTGTCAGCCCGTCCGTGGCACTGCGAACGCCGCATAATGTACTGAGCATAACTGCATACTCACACAGGCAGTAATGCGCAGTGCCCTTTTTTCTGTTTCTTTTTCCTGTGTCATCGCTTAGCAATGATGCGGGTACCCGCAGCCTGTACACAATGTAATTGCATATGGGCTGCCGGCATATCTGCCACCATGGAGCACAATATGCTCTATGTTGTGGATATCCGCAGTAAAATATAACATGCTGTGTTCTGTTTTCTGCGAGTGGATTACGTAATTCTGACCTGCTAATGTGGACAGAATTGTGCAATCCAATGTATTTGATTGATCCGCGTATTACTGTGAATCAAATGCATGTGGAATCTGTAATTTCTATCCGGTCGCGTGAGACCGGCCTAAGGTAGATTGCTACCTTTTTAGTACGTGACCTTCAACCGCTCAATGAGGCCACTGGTTACTGCTCCAGGCTCTCAGCTACCTTTGGTAGCCAGCAGCAAGGAGATTTTAAATTTTTCAGGCCCTCCTGGGCCCTGCGCATGTCTCTGTCATTTTGCCAGCGGGTGCATGCGCAGAAGCCAGGGAATGTCCGTGAAGGATGATCGTGTTAGGGTTTCAATGCAGAGGCCTTCGGTAAGACGTTTCATCACCCCTCACCGATCACATCGGTGATGGGAGATTAAACTTCAACGTTTTTTAACTTTAAGTGATTGCCATTCTGCATTTGATAACAGCGATCACATGACCGAGGACCGCTCACCGCGGCCCTAGGTCACTGCTCCAGGCTGTCGGCTACCTTTAATAGCAAGGAGATTTTGATATTTGCAGGGCCCTCCCCAGCTTCTGCATTTGTGTCTGCCATTTTGCAGACAGGTGCATGCTCCAAAGCTGGGGAAAGGTCCGGGATAAAGATCCCATCAGGGGGACATTGCCGGAGGCCTTAGGTAAGTAATTTCACCTCCTCTCATGGAGCAGATTTGTGACTGGAGGTAACACTCAGTGGTGGGCAGGGGTCAACATGGATACTCTGACTGGTCTGTAGCTACATAGCCTCTTATGCTGCATCAAGCTGGGATGCTCTGTTTTTTTAACACCTTTCTATCAAAGCCTCTACTAACTTTCTCAAGAATTTGTGCTACAGTAGTTCTTCTGTGTGGTTGGACTAGATGGGCTAGCCTTCACACCCCTCACTCTCCTGGAACCACTTTTGGTAGGTATGTACCTCTCACAAGACCCGCTGTACTGGAGGTGCTCTAATCCAGTCGCCTAGCCTTCACATTTGACACCTGTCGAAGTTGCCCATTTTTCTTTCTTTCAACACATCAACTTTAAGAACGGTTTACTTGATACCTAATATATTCGACTCTTTGATAGATGCCATTGTCACAAGATAATCAATATTAGTTAGCAGTTTACCTCCTAGTAGCATTAAAGTTATGGCTGATCGGTCTTTATTAACTTTTATTTATTTTTAAGGCAGATGTAGGAAAAAAGGGCAATTCTGCCATTTTTTAGCTATCCACTGATTATACCAGAAATAATGTGATAACTGCAATATGTGAATTGTTACGGTTATGAGGATACCAATTATGCCAGTCACTCACTGTTGTTGATCCTAATTTAATTAAGTGTGTAAAACAATGTGATATTGTCGTTTCTTTTTTTTATAAATTTTTTTTAGAAACATGATCTTCAGTGAAAAGTAATTTGCATCCATTAAACCCCATTGTAGGACCTCTTCTTTTGATTTTTTTTAACTTTTACATACAATGTCCTTGCATATTTCTATACATTATGTCTCTGAAGAATAATGCTATTAATACAGTGAAAATAATGTATCTGAAAGCAGTGCATAGTGTATCTGCCCCCCACAGATAAGGTCCTGGTTTTGAGACTTGGCAGAGATGAGTCAAGAGGAGAGGAAACACCTAGTAATTAATTAAATATATAGAGAGAGAAATGTATAGCTAAGCAGGAAGTAGCTAAGACAGATGGCAGCAGTATGCCTCACTTCCTGGAGTCGGCCTTGGAATCTGTCTGACTTTGATGGATGCTGACGGTAACCTACCATTTGGGACAGCAACTGTTAGGAATGATGATAATCTCCGTACAGCACTGTGGAATATGTTGGTGCTATAGAAACATTAGGAAGCTCAAATAAAAGTTACACGATTTCATTCATTCTGCATAAAATTGTTGGCTTTACAAATACTTAAAGTGATTTTCTGTGTATATTGGTAGCAGTGGAGGGTGCAGAATACATTTAAAAAAACCTGAGTACTCCCTTCCCATTGCCTGACGCTACCCCCCCCCCCCCCCCCGTACTCTCCCGATCCTCCTTCATCACATGGGCTGCAGGTCTGAAGTTTTCTCTGAAGCTCTTCTGGACAGAGTTCTCAAGGTAGGGGCTGTGGGGTGTAGGGGGAGAGTAATAGCTACATAGCAATTCTTTTTTTGAGAGGCCCGTTTGAATTTTTTCTATGGGCCCCCATGGTTTCTATGTATGTCCCTGTGCAGGGCCTAAAATTATAAAAAATAAATACCTTGGGAAACCCCTATAAGGCCTATGATCATTGACAAAAAAATCGTTTAACTTATATAACAGATAGAACATGCCATATAACAAAAAAACGGAAAGCGAACAGATCAGGTTTCTGGAATGGAGGCAAATGGAAGCCTTACCGTTTGCTTTCCGTTTATATAAAACCTCATTGAAATCAATAGGAGAAAAAAACTCCCTTTTTTTGTAGTTTAATCCCAGTTTATCTCCTCCAAAAATGGAGCAGAGAGACGGAAACTCTGAACTTAGCCATAATGCAGATGTGAAAGCAGCCTAAGGTTTCCTACACATAGCCGAACGCGATATCGAGCTTCTGCACGTGCGAAAAATCCCGGCGGAGCGAGGAGTTTTTTTGCCAAACACTCTTTCCATCACTTCTGTGAGGTTGTGATCCTCCGGGTCGAAGGATGGGCAAGTGTTTTCCCATTGTTTTCAATGGGAGACCTCGTATCGCACTTGCGTGCACATCACGCACCGTGCAATGTGTTCTCCTGACCCATTGAGAACAATGGGCGATGCAGTCCGAGGAACGTACAAAAATAGAGCATGCCATGATTTTTTCCCTCGGGGGGTGGCGGGGATGAGCAGGGGGTAGCAGGGGGGGGGGTGGGAGAGAGAGATCTTTCTCACTCTCCCCTCCCCCCGCTCACCCCCGCTGCGCCCCGACCCTGCTCGGACGAGAATGCAGTTACTCGAGAAGAGCAATGCTCGCTCGACTAACTGCCTTATCTGAGCGTGCTTGCTCATCTTTAATTGCAGCATGTAGGGGGTTAATAGCAGGGATCGCTTTCCCTATGTACCTCGCACTGTTGCAGCGGGAGGCTGGCTACCGGTAACAGCCGGCTCCGCTTCTGAACCAGCGCCATCCACATGACGTACATTTATACCCTGTTGCGTTAAGTACCCCGCAGCCAGGATGTAAACTTACGTCCTGTAATGTTAAGGGGTTAAAAAAAACTATTTAGATCAATAGCTTTAAAAAAGAGAGTTGATTTCAGTTTTACATGAGCCGACAGAGGGAAACCCTAAACTGAGCCCGAATGCAGGTGTGAAAGCAGCCTTACTCATTAGAGATGAGCGAGCACCAAAATGCTCGGGTGCTCGTTACTCGGAACGAAATTTTCGCGATGCTCGAGGGTTCGTTTCGAGTAACGAACCCCATTGAAGTCAATGGGCGACCCGAGCATTTTTGTATATCGCCGATGCTCGCTAAGGTTTTCATTTGGGAAAATCTGGGCAATTCAAGAAAGTGATGGGAACGACACAGCAACGGATAGGGCAGGCGAGGGGCTACATGTTGGGCTGCATCTCAAGTTCCCAGGTCCCACTATTAAGCCACAATAGCGGCAAGAGTGCCCCCCCACTGTCAGCATAAAGATCGTTCTCCTCAGCCATAGCTGTAACAGCTGTGGCAGAGAAGAACGATGTTTGCCCATTGAATTCAATGGAGCCAGCAATACAGCAGGTTCCACTGAAAGCAATGGGCTGCCGGCGATCGCGGGATGAATTGTCGGGAAGGGCTTAAATATATAAGCCCTTCCCTGCAATTCATCCAAAAATGTGTTACAATAAAAATATATACCGGCGTATAAGGCGACGGGGCGTATAAGACGACCCCCCAACTGTCACCTTATACGCCAGGAATACAGTGGAGCTGTTACAGCTGTGGCAGAGAAGAATGATTTGTCTTCTATATGTTCTCAATGGGGTCGGCGCTGCTGCCGCCGGCCCCATTGAGCGCATATAGAGAAGAGAACAGAAATTGCAGATCGCACATAGGTGCGATCTGCGATTTCTATGGCCTAAGAAGGACCGTTGGGGTTCTTGAAGCCTAAAATCACTCCTAACACTCTCCCTATAGCAGCTTCGGCATCAACAACACTTTCCCTAAACTATGTCAGAATGCATCTGTGGCGAGCCACGGGAGGGGCCGATTTTTATACTCGGGTGACACCTGATCTCGCCAGCCACTCACTGCAGGGGGGTGGTATAGGGCTTGAACGTTGCAGGGGGAAGTTGTAATGCCTTCCCTGTCTTTCTATTGGCCAGGAAAGCGCGCAAATTTGTCAGGGAAGAAAATGAAAGTAACCCGAACACCGCGTGGTACTCGTTACGAGTAACGAGCATCTCGAACACCCTAATACTCAAACGAGTATCAAGCTCAGACGAGTATGCTCACTCATCTCTATTACTCATCTTTATTTTTTATTTGAAGCAGGAATATTTTTCCTACCGGATGCCTCCAGTGACTCTGAGCTTTCCTTGTACAGAAGCACATGAAATGTTAGGTTAGACATGGCATATACCAGTTAGTATCCTGCTACAAAGTAGTGGTCTAGCAGTAAGAGGTGCAGGGCAGCATTCACATTTGGACCTTGTGCTTGAGAAGACCCAAGGAGACAGTTATTATAAATGGCACATTGAAGTCTGGAAATGATATACATTTTGCTTTGAGGCACAGGAGCTTCTGACAGTACAGTGTACAGCAAGTCAGGGGGAAGGTATAAAAACTCAATTTACACACTGTGGAAACGCACTTTATCAAAAGGCCATTTCCCATTTCCTTTCCCCTCATGATTAAAAACATACAAAAAGGCCTGTGCTCTAAACCTTAGGAAAGAAGGAGTAAAAAAATATCACAAAATGAAAAATTATTATTTTTCATTATTTCATTTATTTAAGAGTGTTGGCACTATTTTTGAATCCTAAGCATTGATTGATTCCCTGGCTCCCTAAATAGTCACTAACTTGTTAAACAGCTTATGTGATAGCGAATGTACAAAACTAGCAAAAGTGCAAATCATTTTATTTACCTAAAATTATGTTTTTGTGCTGACAAATCACTTCAAAATGCGGAAAACACTAGGATTCTCCTTCCTTCCAATTTCCTGTCCACTGCCTGTTGTCAAATCAGGTATTTCTCTAGTAACGGAGATAATAAAAAGATGACAAGAAGTGAAGATGGGTGATGACTTAGAATTCTATGGAAAGGAGGGGAAGGAGGCGGGAAACAGAAGCAGAGATTCATGCACACATTTTCAATTCCATGTGTCAATTTTTCAATACCGATGAATTTTTCATAATGATGCTTTAAAAGTGTCAGATAAATATTTCCATCACTAAAGTCATTGTACCTTTGTCACGATTTTCAAACCCTGACAATAGTGATGATTTACATATAAGCGCCTCCTTCCCCTCCTTTCCATGATTTACATATAAGCGCAATGAGTTTTGTTGTTGATCTTTTTGTGCAGACTTTTTACACTAGGCAAGAATGACTATAATTGCTCAGAAATACAACAATACTTTGGAATTTAAAAAAAAAGTGTTTTAATGAGACTAAAACCTAATCTTAAGAATAAGGCCTCCTGTCCACGGGTGAATCGGATTTCCGCATGCGGAAGCCGTCCGTGCGGGATCTGCAGTGAAATGGAGCATGCTGCGATTTTTTTTTTTCCAGACCAAATGTTCCACAAATCAAATCCGCATGCTTTATCATGTATCCCTATGGGCAGCTTGATTTGCGAATCTTCCGCGCAGGTGACCCGCGCAGATTTCACAAATCAGATCCGCCCGTGGACTTTGGGCCTTAAAGTCAATGACAATAAGAAATGATATCACACATGAAAAAAATAAACACCTATGTTGTTATTAAATAAAATGTTAGCTGTCCTCTTACTTGTAAAAAATCATTTATTAAAGGGAATCAGTCACCTTGGAGCAGCACCATAAACTAAGTTATAGTGCTGTTTAGAGAGATGATGGGGAGCCAGGGATATATTTTCAACACTCACCTACCAGTGAAGTCCAGATAGTTCTGAAAAACTGACTTTCTCCAGAAGTCTATGGGAGAGTTGACGTACAGATGTCTGAAAAGACTCCGATTTTTAGACAGCATGTGGACTTCACCAGCGTACAATGCAGGAAACGGGAAGCATGTGAATATAAAAAACACATAACTGCTGCCCCATCACCTTCCCAAACAGCACCATAACTTAGATTATAGTGCTGTTCGGAGGTGTCAGGTTCCTTTTAAGGTGATCATTAAAGGGCACAAAGAAAAATTTAAAAGAAGGAAAAATAATGGCAGACACACCACAACTTCTGAATTGTATTTACGTGTCGTAAAGTAAAATACTGCATGGATCTAAATGTGACTATATATTCACCAAATAATGCCGCAATAGCTCAGAAGTAAATGTTTATCATTATTATCATGTCCATCTTTGTGCAGCACAGTTGTTTTCATTCTACCAGGGCTTGCCATGAGCAAAATTACCAATGTAAAGGATTACAGTTTCCATGATTTCTCTCCTTTTATGCAGACATTTTTTTTGCCTTTAGCTGCCTGCATACCCCTCTCATACAGTGTGTGAGGTAGTGCTGCAATTACTCTCTGTCTTTATACACAGCATAGTTACAGAGTATGTAAAGCTGAAAAAAGATGTCCATCCAGTTCAGCCAATCCCCCCCCCCCCCCACCTAATGCTGAGACACTCCTCTGCTACTAGATTCCACATGATCTGCTGTCTGTTGCGTGGCATGTGAAACACCCCTACAGACAGGTAGAGAGGGGGAATAAGGTAGGCAAAAGTGGTGATGTGTGTTGTCCCACACTACAAAGACTGGGAGAGGGGAGGTAACCATATGTTCTGAATAGGAGTGGCTTGACGATATTAGTGTAGTATGTCTCCACCAGAAGTATAGGTGAGCCAGGCTGAGCTCCAGGTAACGCCCAGGTCACACCCAAAGCTCTTGATTGGCTCCCACACCCACCTTCACAGCTACTGATTGGCTCCAGCACACACAGACATAAATCACAGATTCCCCAAGCTGAGCTGCTGAGGGAGATCAGCCCCAAATCTACAGCCAGGCCAATGTCCGAGCTCCTGGCTTGAGCTCCTTAGCGGCCACCTCTGCAACAATTACACAGCCACATCTCAATAGCTCCCGAGCGGCCAACTTTGCAACAATTATACAGAGCCAAATCCTGAGCGCCAGCGAGCAATATATTCATGTGGGCATGGCTGTAGGTGATCGTTTGCCAGGTCAGCTCAGAGTTCAGAAATCTGTGAAGGTGTGTTTGGTAGTTTCGGCAGCAAAGAAAATCTATGCTAGCTCAAAGGTGGCTGTAGCTGTAGCCTCGGGGCTGATCGCACACTCCTCCACTCGGACAGTGTTCGTGTGGGTGTGGCTGTACCCTCTGTGAAGGTGTGTGTGCGGGAGCCAATCAGGAGTTTTGGGGAGCTTTGGGCATGACCTGGGCATTACCTGTAGCTGAGCCCGGCCAACCCATACTTCCAGTGGAGACATACTACACTAATTCTTGGCTTCACACACAAGCAGGATATAATCACCAAGAGAATTGTCATATGATTGCATGGAAAACTGGTTTACAGAGGCATTTCAGCTGCATACTGTACATTAATAACTGATATTTGGTACAATATTTAAATCATTTGCATACAGTTTTTAAGATGGGAAACCCCCTTTAATAAAATAGCTGCTGAAATGTATTAGGAATTCTTCTTTTGTCCAGCCTTCTTAGAACATAGATACAGCAGCTGATTGTTTGATCATGTGAACTCATATTCTTCTAACCTACAACTAAATCTGATTTGCCAGTGTTCACTGGAGCTCCAGCTTTTTAACTGATTTATAGATGACGTAAATCCCTTAGACTAATTCACTTCTAAATAGAAGGTTTTCAGATAACTTTTAAAAATAAGCTGCCATGTGTATGTACATGAGTGCTCTTTCTGACGATTATATGACTCATATCCTGCATTGTCACTAGTACAGGCTGTATTTCTGCTTCTCCATCCTCTGCTGCGCTGTGTGTGTTGTGTTCTATAGAATGTATACAGATGGCTACAAAAATGTTGCTTTCATAATGCCTGTTACAGACACAGACATAACCTCATCAGGCAGGAATGTAAAGAAATATTGAGCAGTGTACATTTGTATAAACATCAGAAGATTTCTCCATTTGCTCTACTTGCAGCTCTCCCTATATGAATGAGTCTTCTCCTCTCCTTCCCCTCCTCTCTGCATGGAGTACAATTAACCTGATGACTCTTCCCCTGCTCTGCCCAGAATCTTCTTGTCAATCAAGAGCTAGCAGATAGTGCACAGCAAACTAGAGGGATGGGAGACAGCACTTGAGGGAGTTTTTAGCGTTAAAATATCATTTTCTGTAAATAAAGTACATAGCGGTTTTGCTAATTATCACACTTGCTATCATAGATGTAAAGATGAGTGACCATGCTCGGATAAGGCAGTTACTCGATTTGAGCATCGCTTTTTTCGAGTAACTGCATTCTTGGTGGAGCAGGCTCAGGGGGGCAGCGGGGGGGAAAGAGGGAGAGAGATCTCTCCCACCGCTACCACCCTCGCCTCCCCTCCGAGCCTGCTCGGACAAGAATGTAGTTACTCAAGAAGAGCAATGCTCGCTCGAGTAACTGCCTTATCCGAGCGTGCTTGCTCATCTCTACATAAAAGCTCTAATTGTTTGAACGTTATTGATCCTTTAACTGAATTCTCATGAAGAAATATAGAATACACTTAGGGCAAAACTTAGTTTGGTCCTTAAGTGGAATCTGTCCGTTTCAGCATGCTTTCCAAACTGCAGGGAGCATGTTATACAGCAGGAATAGCTGAGCAGATTGATGTATAATTTTGTGGGAAAAGATTTAGTATAGCTCGCATTTTATTCATTTATATCTCTGACCATTCTGAGCTTAGTGGTCCAGTGGGCGGTCCTATCCGTGATTGACAGCTGTCTATAAATGACTGGGCATACAAAAAGAGCTGCCAATCATGAGATAGGACCACCCATTTAATCTCTAAACCCACAATGAGACGGGATTTAATTGAATGCAATAGAAGTTAAAGTGAATGGTTTCCCACAAAACTATATATCAATATACTCAGTTCCTCATGCTCTTTAACATGATGACTGCATGATGCACTGCATTTGTAATGTGACAGGTTCCATTTAAAGGGATACTCAAGTAGTAACAAGTTATCACCCAGCCACTGAATGGGTAGAGGCATGACTACTAGCACCTGCACCAATTGCCATAAAGAGGGTCCCATGCACCCATGTGAATGCAATGGGAGTTGAGCCTGAGCACTGCTGCTACAAAGTCCGTAGCACTGACAGGGATTTCAAAGTACAGTGCTTAGCTATGCCACATCCATTTTTTAAAACTAAAACTTAATTTTTAAAAGATAGCCAAGTCTATATAAAACTGTTCAATGTTTTAGAGGTAAGCTACACAAGCAAGCTGTTCAAATTCTAAATCCACAGCATTTCATGGATTCAAAATAAGAGTGAATTCCTGGACAAAGTCTGTAATTCTCTTTGCTTTGCTACAGAATCTCTGCACCTTTAGGCATGAATAAAAATGTAAAACAATGTTCTTTCAGAAGAATAGAAGGAAAACCCTGTTATTAGGGAAGTCTACAAGGCATCATGCACCTGCACACCAAGATGTTATAGTCTTACTCCAGGGGGCTAATATTAATTGAATTAAAAGATGAAAAAGACCATATGCTATTTCAATTCCTTAACTTGAAAGTGTTCTTCAGGTCATACTTCTAATGAACCGTGTAACAAAATGTATTAAGAGTGCATTATAGTAACGCTTGAACATGGGTTATTATTACAATAGTGCATTGGGTCATTTCTCCCAATAGGTATTCTTTTAGGTGTGTCGTCGTATCGTATTTTTGGAATATGATTTCTAATTTAGATTCAGAAGAAAGTAATAAACAGACGACAGTAACTTTACATTTTGAAAAAATACTCTATTTCTCAGTGTTTCACAAAGATATGACTATGCACCCAGCTTCTTTCGCTATCCAAACCGAAGTTCAGTTTTACATTTTAACTAGCTAGTCACTTTGAAAACTAAGCGACCTGAATGATAATGTTTTAAGTATAAGAACCAAGCTCTTCAACAATTTTCTTAGTGCTGAATGACTTCATAAAAACTTTAGTAGAACCTAACGAACTTTTTACTTATCATGAGTGTCGTTAGCTATTTATGAAGTTGAACAAAACACTTTCTGTTAAGTGGTGTCGCCCAAAACCATGACAGTTTTTGAAACATCCAACTCTATCACCGCCTACTAAAGCAGGTTATACTTCTTGGTCTTTCTAATCAGCTGTAAAGTCACAGATGTAGTAAGGAGTGTGTGTAAAGACAAAACCTACTTCTGTGCATTTAAAAACAAGACGTCTTCTTTCCTCCTTTTCTAGTATGCATTAATGTAAGTGTGGTGCCTTTGTCTTGTACAGCTCCTATTGCACCTGCATAGCAGCTATATGTGCAACATGATAGTTTTTCTTTTTTTTAATGAGCACCATTTACAAAGCTTCTTTTTAATGAAGACTATTTTGCTAGTATTCAGCATGTCATTTTAGGTGTAGTTTTGTCATTTTCAATAAATTTGCTGGTTCCTGTCCTTCCTGGTTCCTGTTGACCAGGACATGTGACTGCTGCAGCCAATCTCTGGCTACAGAAAGTCACTACAGTGGTCAGTGATTGGCTGTAGCAGTCACATGTCCAGGTCAGCAACATCCAGTAAGCACAGAGTGATTGTGAAACCATTGTAAGTAGTGGGAAAGACCCTTTAAGTGTTAATAGATGTGAAGATGTACAGTATTTGTGTTCTTGATTCATGTTTTCCCAAATAGCTGCCTGCTCTGCCCCCAAGAGCTTCCTAAATTATAAATTATTGGAATCACATATACTTTGAGAACTTCTGGGACACAATTTAATATGGTTTTTGCATGTATTGATGGATACAACTAGATGCACCACAGCAGCAGTGAAGGAGACGCTCACTAGAATAAAAGGTCAGGATTTCAATATATGAGGTGGAACTTCTTGAAATGTTTGCACGACCAGTTGAATCTTATTTCTGAAGAAAATATAAAACAGATTGTTAGAACAAGAGACTCTTTTTAAGTTATAAATACTGCTTTTACAACGTCTGGGAATAACCACATTTATGAACAGCAAAGATAATTATCCCTTAACGTGTTCTACTCATTAAATATTACTCCTGCATCGGTAAATGAATTGTTCTGGATGGATAGGCAGGCCAGATATCAGGGCAGGCAGTGGACAGAAGAGTAGTTGGTATAAGAAGCCAGGGTCATGACTGGAGACAGGAACGTAGTCAGAGATAGCCAAAGTCAATAACCCGAGGATCATAAAGCAAGATTGAAGGACCACAATACGCAGGCACCCTCCATAGGAAGAGGATGCCTGATACAGCTGGAGATGACATGGGATTGGCAGGGGATCATAATGTCTAGGCTTTTTAAAGGATGGCCAGGAGCATGCCCACAATTCGGGTCACTGTCAGAAGCCAAGCAGACACCAAACCCAGGTGTCTCCCATGGAGAAGAGCAGCATGGGTTTGTTGAGAGGTGGCCACAAACTGTGACTATTTCACAAGCGAGCTCCTGGTTCTCTTTGATGATAGAACCTGAGTGACCAACGTCTAGCAGCTAAAGGCACTGTATTTGAGTCCATTACTGCTCTTAATAACATAAATATTGCCCCAATTTTTATTGACAGCATACAGGATTGTGTATATTATGGAAAAATATAGAAAGTTGTTGGTAATGTATAAAAATAATGAATTGGTGAATAACATTAAATCATTTCCATCACCCATTGAGTAGAAAGTGATTAGTAGGGACCTTCTTTAGTGTTTTTACTATAACTCTTAAAGGGATCTACCTCCTTGATATTTCCTATTAGGGTATATACACGTAAGAGATGCGGGTCCTCTTATTTTATGTTCAGTTCAAAAATCATTTTATGGTTAGAGGACCACAAATGAATAACCTTTTTAATTTAATCACCTTAATCCATTCAACTTGTGTGCTCAGGCTTCTTGAGGCAGCTGTTAATTGACTTCTTTGCATGACTGGATATGTGAAAAGTTGTGGAAAATTGCAATTAACATAATCCAGTGACCGGCTATTGTTACATACCTGAAGTTGTGAACTTTTCAAAAGAAGAGGGAAATATGATGATTGTAGTGGTGCTATTGAAGTTATCATGTTTAGGAATGGCTGCTGATTAGAGATGAGCGAACGTACTCGGTAAGGCCGATTTCGCAATCGAGTGCCGCGATTTTCGAGTACTTCACTACTCGGGTGAAAAGTACTCGGGGCTCTGTGGGGCGGGGCGTGGCGTGGTGGAGCGGGGGGTAGCAGCGCGGAACAGGTGGGAGCTCTCTCTCTCCCTCTCCCCCCCCCACTCCCCTCTGCAACCCCCCGCCCCACAGCGCACCCGAGTACTTTTCACCCGAGTAGTGAAGTACTCGAAAATCACAGTGCTCGATTGCGAAATCGGCCTTACTGAGTACGTTCGCTCATCTCTACTGCTGATGTTTGGTATTGCATGGCTTCACTCAAGTATTTTGTGTAGCTGTTCAATTTTTAGTTACATTGTCCTGATCTACAGAATATAAACACTTTATCTGGTAGTATACCTACTGAGAAATTGTTTGATCTCCCCAATGAAAGGCTGTTTCAGGTGGTAAAGCTTCTGTATTGTGAAACTGCATTTGAAGAGACAATGTTTGATGAAAATCCTTCTAAGATTTTAAGGAATCATGTAATGTTCAATCTGTTCTAGTAATGCTTAGAGAGGTCTACTTTGGCCGTAATGTCATTGGATACTCTCCGTGACATATCTTCTACTAACGTCTGGCACCCTTCAGCTGGTATTTCCCTCCATTTATCCTGCAAACATCTGGTGAGTTCTCTCATATCGCTGTTCATAATTCCTGACCTGACATTCCATTCCATCCCACAGATGTTCAGTAGAATTCAGGTCAGGACTCTGTGCAGGCCAATCCAATCATGGAACATATCCTCCTACAAATGTAATACAACATTGGATTTGTGACAAGGCATTGTCTTGTTGGAAGTATTGCTGATCATTTCCAGAGTATTGTCACATTGTCGGCAGCACATTATTGTCTAGAATGTCAAGGTACACCTCCATGTTCATGGTTCTTGCTACTACAACTAATGGATGGAGACCATGACATGTAAAAAACGTTCCCACACCATAACAGAACCTCTGCCATACTTAACTGTTGGTACATCATACTCAGGAAAAAGGTGTTCCCTGGTCATCCTGCACACCCAAGTACGTACATTTGATTTGAAGATGGAATAACATGATTCATCACTCCATAGAATATTCTTCCATTGCACCATTATAGACAGGCCATTGCATTGCACTTCATAATGGATGACTTGTGCACAGTGGTATAACCCATATATCCAATAGAATGAGGTTCCTTTCACAAGCTGTGGCTGACACTTCCAAGAGTCGGCATCTTATCTAGTATGGTTTAAGACATGTGACATGCTAGTAAGACATGATCTACTCTACTGATAGGGGTGTCCAAATATTTTTGTTAGGATAGTGTATCTAGTATTCCATGATCTAGCCCTAGGTTTGTAGAAGGAAGAAATGGCAGGTATTGCATGACATTAGATTGTGGGTCAATAGACTGCCTAATATTGTATATTAAGAAAGTTTGTTGAACTTATCCTTTTTACCTTCTCCTAGGCTTCTATTGGGTTTTGTTGTCTAGTCTGTTTTGTCTTTTTAAACATGTATATTACCATACTAACTCCATTAAGGACCGTTTTACACAGAACCATTATGGTTCAAAACATTGCCAAATTGTGGGAATTTTAACAATTATCGTTCAGGATAAACCTGACCATTGATTGAATGGCGATCAAGAATTCATTTGCCTTTCATTCATTTTATGTATCATTGTTTGCTTGTTTACACATTGTTGCGTGTAATCAGTGATAGTTTAATCATTCACATTCAATGGCACAGTGAATGTGAATGACTGAACAATTTATGAGTGAATGAGCAAACGATTTATGTGCCTGTATGAACAAACTGCATGCACAAGCGGATGAGCGAACTCTCTCATCATTTGCTCATACGATCGATAAATCGCTCCATGTAAAAGGAGCCTTACTTACCTTCAGTTAGCTAGTCATCTATGGGAGGGTATTTCAAAATGTTCTACTCCTGATTTGCTATAACTAAAAGGAATTTGCTTTACTTTAGGAGCAATTTGGAATTTATAGAGATTTTCTTGCTGGTTATGTCTAAAACAAGAAGGTTTCTGCTTTAGAACATGGGAAGTGTTTGTCTAACACTTGGGAAATTAAATCCAGTTAGTCAGCATGTAAGGAACTCCCCATTGGCCATTGCAAATCTTTTTCAAGTGGGTCAATTTGTGTGCTGTCCTATGTGCATGTTTACAGTCACCTTGACATACGGAAATACTCTTAGGATGGGTGTCATGTGCATACTTGATAAATAAGTTGCACTGGCTGACCCACTTTCATTCATAAAGTAAGCATTTTTCCTGCCAACAAAATTCACAGCTCATTTGATCTGCCAAGTTTGAATACTACTTAAGTCAAGCCATGGGTTGATAATATCCAGCCCTTTCCATCCTGGAATTGTTAGCAATAAATATTGAGAAGGGTTGAATTTAATTTCTCATGTTAGACTAATAGCTCTCCACTTCCACTTTATTATTGGGCATTTTTTTCCATCAAACCAATGGAAAAGATTCAACAGATAATGTTCTGTTAGGTTGGTACTTATGAAGCTCAAAGCCTTATGGTGGGATATTAATTCTAACCTACCTATGCTTCTGGATTACCAACAGAAAATAAAGAAGGACAGAATAAGTTCAGATATGTCAGGGTTGCATTAATAAATTGCATCATAATCAAATTTAAAGGGGTATCCCAGTCTATTTTAACGGATGACCTATCCTTTGAATAGGTCATCAGTCGTTGATGGACGGGGGTCCATCACTCAGGATGCCGGTCCATCAGCTGATCGTCCAGCGCTTTGCACTTTGCAGTAGGTTGAATATTGTCATCAATGGTCAGAGGTAGCTGGGGGGTGGGGGGGAGACACCAGCTTTACTCCCATTGAAATCAATGGGAACACTGTGCTGCTTCATGCTCCTCGCATGGTCAGGATGTCATGTACTGTCCTGAGCAGGAAGTATGGGGGCAGTGCAGTGCTCCCATTATTTTAATGTGCGTGAAGGTGGCACTCCCCCTACTTCTGAAGACCATTAATTATGACTCTGCAGAGGGCCAGATGATCAGCTAATGGATGAGGGTCCCAAGCAGCAGATCCCCATCCATCAACTACTGGTGACCTAGCTAATCAAATGGTAGATGGGCATGCTACTGTATGTTGCCACTGTTAAACTGCATAACAGGTAGGGAGCCACAATCTAATTCCATGGCTGATAGGCCACCAGTGTTCAACCACAAGACAAGTAGGCTGCCACCAAACAAACACATGAGTGGTAGGTAGATACTTTTTAATCACACGGTAGCTAGGCAACCATTAAATGGAGAGAGGCTTGGGGAGAGGCTTTGTAATCCTTGTGAAAACTTGTTCATTGTTCTGAGCTTTGTTTGTAATGAGCAGAAGAGAGGAAATGAGTATGACAATTATAATTAGAAATTATGCACGGCTAAAAAAAAATTATGCCCTTCGAGTTGATATCTTATTATTACCAGCATTAACTCTGTGTCTAAACTGTTATAATATCTATCTATCTTGACATATATACACTCATTGTCAAGAAAAAATTCAAGCATCTAGAGGGAGTTGTCAGAATTGATTGAAACTTTATATGTGTGATTGATATAAGCTATTACAATACCAGAGCAAAAGCATCATTTATTGCCGAAAACTGACTCCTTGTAGGGAAGCTCTAGTACCCTGTTGTGCTGCCTCTAGCTTGGATGGAAGATGTGATACGGATGGGCATGAAGGCTCTAATACCCTGTTGTGCTACCTCTTGCTTGGATGTAAAATGTGATACGGGTGGGCATGGAGGCTCTAGTACCCTATTGGGCCACCTCTAGTTTGGATGCAAAATGTGATATGGGCAGGGCGTGGAGGTATACAGGTTCTGTATGGTATCCAGTGGCATATCAGTCCACATTTCTTGTAACTAAACCTCTTTCTATATTGGACAAACTTGTAGGCTATCAAAATTGACTTCGCAGATGGTCCCATACGTGTTCTATTGTTGATAAATCCAGTGAACGGGCGGAACACAGAAGTGAGGCAATGTTGTGGAGGCATTCCTGTGACCCCCTTGTGTGTGCAAAAGCGTTGATATGTAATGGTTAGATGGTCGGAGATGTGTTGATATGTATGTGCGTACTGTGATGTATTATACAACAGTGTAAATATTATGTTACTTGTGTTGTCTGTTACGTTACTGTCGTAAAGATGGATTTAGGGACTTTTACTGAACATCTGGCCTGTACATGGGTTCTTAAGGTGAAGAAAAGATGGCAATCCTGTGAGCTTAATACCCCCAAGTTGCCACAATGTGTATGTGTGTGTATACATACACACATATATCTATATATATATATATATATATATATATATATATAGATATATGTGTGTGTGTATCTATAAATATATATATATATATATATATATATATATATATATATATATATATATACTAGCTGATATACCCGGGTTTGAGCGAGTTAATTTGATACAGGTGTTTGCATATTGTTCGCATGGAAAAGTTTATAAAGTTTACTTTTGAGGAACCAAGGAATAAAATATGTATAGACATAGAGGAGCGTTAGATTCTCCCCAGGCTGCATGTACCGATGTCCCTCTACAGAATAGAACACCCCTTCCACTCTCCTAACTTAGGACCTAAAGAATGCCTGCTCCAAATTTTTACACTTGTTCTACACTGGAAAGTTACATTACATAGAGGTTCACTTACTTTTACAATTAGCATTGAATAACTGAGTTGTGACCCCTTTACGTTTCCTATTTAAGACGTAAAGAATACGTGTGCCAAATTTCACGCTTGTACGACACCGGGAAGTTAGATTACATAGGGGTGCCAATACTTTTGCACTTATTATTGAATAATCAAGTTTTCACCCCTTTACTTTCTATTTAGGGCCTAAAGAATGGTTATGCCAAATTTCCTGTTTGCACGACACCGGGAAGGTAGAGAATTAGATTAGGTACATTACACAGGGGGGCAATACTTTTGCACTTACCATTGAATTTTCAAGTTGTGACCTCTTTACTTTTCCTATTTAAACCTAAGGAATGGTCATGCTAAATTTGATATTTCTACAACCCCAGGAAGTTATATTACATAGGGGTGCAAATACTTTTGCACTGGACATTGAATAATCAAGTTGTGACCCCTTTACTTTTCCTATTTAGGACCTAAAGAATGATCATCCCAAATTTCATGTTTGTACAATATCAGGAAGTTACATTACATTGGGGTGCCAATATGTTTGCACTTAGCATTGAATAATCGAGTTGTGACCTTTTTACTTTTCCCATTTAGGACCTAAAGAATAATCATCCCAAATTTCATGTTTCTACGATATCGGGAAGCTAGAGAATTTGATTAGGTACATTACAAAAGGGCGCCAACACTTTTGCCCTTAGCATTGAATTTTTGAGTTGTGATCCCTTTATGTTTCCTTTTTATTACCCAATGAATAATCTTCCCAAATTTCATGTTTGTACAACATCCGGAAGTTAGAGAATTAGATTTGGTACATTACACAGGGATGCCAGTACTTTTGCCCTTAGCATTGAATTTTCGAGTTAAGACCCCTTTATCTTTCCTATTTTGGATCTAAAGAATGCTCCTGCCAAATTTCATGTTTGTACGACATCAGGAAGTTAGAGATTTAGTGGCGAGTCATTCAGTCAGTCAGTCAGTGAGGGCTTTCACCTTTATATATTGTAGCAGGGCAGTATCAGGATGGCCTACAGAGGGTGCTAAAGAGGCATTCTGATGCCTGTAAAAAGGAGTAGAGAGGGTTAACACCTGATGGGTGTAGCAGGAATTGGTTGCATATAAGCCAGTTCCTGCCAGAAGCAAAGGGGAGAGAGAGAGTGCAGCAGGGCTGAGGTGCTGCAGGCTGGTGGTCAATCAAAGGCCTGAGTCCGACAGGGACGACAACCTTGGACTCAAACCCAAGTCGGGGAGACGTTGGCTGAGAGAGCCAGAGAGAGACAGCTCAGTGGATCTAGAAGGGCTGCTAGCCCAAGGTCCAGTGCAGACCAGCAAAGGCCCGAGGTTGACAGGGACGACAACCCTAACATCACACCCAGGAGGGGGGCTTATATGGACTTTATGATTTGCTAAAGGATGTTATATGGGCTATGTTTACATTGATGCTGGGAATAAATTATGCCAGATTCTAAAAAGAAAATCCATGTCTTAAGAGTATTTCTACAAGGTTGGTGCACATTCCTGTCTGAAAGTTCGCGATCCGCAGGCAAGTGAACCCCGCTTGCTAACGATATATAGAAATGAATGTATGTGTATAATATATATATATATATATATATATATATATATATATGTGTATGTGTGTGTGTGTGTGTATGTTTTTTATGGCATATGCATGAATTTACTCTAGCATCGTGTATTTCTGGTTTACTTCGCACGGCACAGTAATTTACATCAAACACTGCAGGAATATAAGATAAATCCTTAGCTTTTTTGGCTACTGATCATATAGATAACTTTCCTCACTATCAGATGTAGGCCTACTGCCTGCCACTACAAACATAACATAAGGTGGGTCTGTTTCTCCTATCAGACTGGGAACCTTCTGGGGCAAAGACAGAGGCTCTTAATGCCCTCACTAACTATCTCCTAGTTAACCCCTTAATGCTACAGAACATACAGTTACATCCTGCATGTTCGGGGTATGTATGGAGGGGAATTGCGAGTCGATCCTGCTCCATACAATGCGGGTGCCGGCTGTTTCTAGCAATGCTAATGACTAAGCCACTACACCTTCTCCTTCTCTGGAGGAGAAAGGACAGAACAGGAAGAGTAAACACAACGAGAACATAAAATCCCCCTTTAGATAATGTCTTCAGGCAGATTTGAACCTAGAACTCCAGTACTGCAAGGCAGCAGTGTTAACAACTGAGTCACTACTCTTCTTTCTTCTCCAGAGGAGGGAAAGAACAAGAATAATAAACGCAAAGAGAACATGCAAACTCCATTCAAATGTTGTCCAGAATTACTTGTGAACCTAAAACCCCAGTGGTACAAGGCAGCAGTGCTAGTCATGGAGCCACCAAGCTTCTTTCTTCTTCCTCCTCCTGCCACAGACGAGGAGGAAAAAAATAAGAAGGAAAATATCTTCTCCTTCTCCTTCCTTGTCTTCTTCCCTTTTGCCTCCTCCTCCTTCTCTTTCTTCCCGTTTTGAAAGCTTTTTCTCCTTCTTCTTCTGCTTCACTTTCTTCTTCTTTTGCCACTCCTCAGGAGGAGAAGGAAGGAGAAAGAGGAAGAAGGAAGAGCAAGCATGGCAGCTCAGTCATACACACTATTGCCTTCTGTGCTGGGGTCCAAGGACAACATCTCCATGAACTTCTCTCTTTGTGTTTCTCCATCTCTTACTCTAGAAAAGGAAAACTAAGCATGATGAATCAATTGTAAACACTGCTGCCTTACAGCGCTGGAGTTATATGTTCAAAACTGAACATGGGCAAAATCTGCATGGTGGTTTTATGTTCTCTTTGTTTATTTTTGCTATTGTAATTCTCAGTTGTTAGCGCTGCTGCTTGCCAGTATTGAAGTTGTAGATTGTAATGTGACAAAGAGCAACATCTGCATGGAGTTAAAAATCCATGCAGATGTTGTCTTTGATGGGATTTGAACCTAGGACCCCAGCACTAAGGGCTCCTTCCCATGGACGGATTTCTGCCACGTAATACGCGGCGAAAATCCACCGCGTTGCCCGCAGCTATTAGGTTCCACTAAACCTAATAGCTGAATGCTCACGGTGCGGAATTCCATCGCACCCTGAAATCACCCGTCCTCACCTGTGGCATGCTCTATTTGCCGCGGGTTTACGCGCGGACGGCTTCCATTGCAGTCAATGGAAGCCTGTCCATCACGCTATCTTCCGCTGTAGCACAGCGGAAGATAGCGTGATACCGCTTCCCTGCCCACCGCCAGCCGCGTCATATGACGTAGCCAGCGCGTCATGTGACGCTGTGGGCGTGTCATATGACGCGGCCGGCGCGTCGCATGCACGCCGAAGCATCATTCGGGACGGAAGACTCCAGATCCAGAGGTAAGTATTGGGATCTCTGGGGGGAGCCGTGTGCAGCTGGCCTAAAAAGGCAACGGTGCTAACAATTGAGCCACATACACATAAGAACACGTCTGCATGTGGGTAAAGCCAACTTTTATTCCCATTGATTGCAATTGAAGTCAGAATTGACTATCCCAATTCATTATTGTTTTGAACATACGGTTGGGTAATCCCGACCCGAATATTTCAATAATCACTCAACACTAATTATCAGCATTTCCTCCCATCAACTAGTTACCCCCTAGAGTTGTACCTTTGCACCATAGCATTAGCTCTATTTATATACCTTACATGCCTTTTATCTTGCAAATTCCAGTAATCACAATATGTTTTTCTTCTGCTCTTGCGTCCGAATATTAAGCTGGTAGAGATAGAAGATCGCTATCCATGATGTTAGAAAGTGTGTTGATAGAGTAGCAGATGCTTGAAAGAGATATCCAACTGATGTACAGCAATAAATAGCTTTTTCTCTAATAAACCACTATTACCTACATTGCTTGCTTCATGAGGTACGAGTGGTTAGTAGGTGATAGAAGGAGCAGGGACAAATAATTCTTTTCATATTTTCGGTGCCATCAAAAGTAATTTCTTAAATCAGGAGTGACTTGACCGCCCACACAAAACAAGATGCAACAGGTAAGTGTTCTACAAAATCATTTTATTAACCAAGCTGATGTGTACCATGGCTGTAGTGGTCAATAAGGGGCCCATAATAAAGAATCAGCTCATTCTCAGTTCAATCATGTGCTAAATTCAGAGAGGAGAGGAGCCTCCACGACTGCTGATGGCCATCACAACAACCCTTCTCTACTCTCCATTTACAGAATACAACTACTTAGATGGAATCTGCTTTCTCTAGATAAACTGAATTTGATGATAAAACTTGAAGAAATTACAATTCTTTGCGCCTTTTGTTTCATAGTTGAAGTGCAATGGCTAATATATTTATAGAGATACAAAATGGTGAAGACCATCACCAGGTTAAGATTGTCTCCATTGGTCGTGATACATTCTATGGATAGTCCACACTTGGACAATAGTACTGTGTTCATATCAATAAGTGTCTCCGTTAAGTGTCAGCAGACCCTTTGTTATCACAATTCTAAGACAGTCAATGCTTCACATTGGAGCAACCTGCAGGTTCACAAGCTGCTTTATGCTGTCTGAATAATGGATGAAACACATTGTCTCTAGACTGCTCCGGGGAATCAGGTTTCTATATCTTCCTGTGTTGTTAAACATGTTGTAAAACAGGATCTTATGAAACATAATTTAGTCTTCGGTACTGATCTCTGATCATTTACTGCTGAGCTTAAAATACAAGTTATGTTGTCTGATCCAGGGACAACACCTTGCCTATTAATACTCTATTTTATCGTTCTAATAGATGCATCTTACTTGAACATGTCTAAAGATGTTATGACAAAAGGGTAATTGGAAGGTTTAAAGGGGAATTGCGTGCTGAGGATTTCTCCAGTGAGTGCAGAAGTTTCTAGAAGTAATTTAAATGCACAATGGAAATCTCAGAAGAGCCTTAGAAGGAAGATTTCGCATTACAGTTGTACTCTAAAACAGAACACAAATAAAAGAGAGCATATTTCAGGACTTAAAAGTAGTGCGGAGGCTTAGAAACAACAATATATGTCTCCAATTTCTGGGAAGCGAGACTTGTTTGTGTTTTGTGCATAGAGAAAAGGAACTAAAATTACTGGCTTGTGAATTTTATTGCAAGTTCTGCCCTTCATGACTTCTTTCACCATCCAGCTTTCATGATACAGCAGACAAATAATACATATTACGGTAGCCGAAAACTCTATTATTGGCTAATAACCCTTTATTATTGCATGAGTGAGTACTCTGCTCGTATGGGTTCCATCAGATGCTCTTCTCCTCTCAGTATCTTGCAAGGAATTTAAATGAAGTATCTCCATCAGCACAATCCACGTGGGCTCGATTTAATGAATAAATGTTTATATTTGGGTTCTGCTGTCACAACAATCTATTCGCTCAGTCAGAGCTATCTGCGGGTTAAAGCTGTGTTTTCATTGTCTTCATTTCACTTATGAGAAATATGTATTATGTGAATGTCTCCTCTAATTTTCAAAGTGTCTTCAGTGTGAATTGTACTTTAATGAATGCAGTGACAAAATACAGATTTGTGAAGAATTTCTTTTCTTCCATACGATGCAGTAAAAAGCTTAAGTAGCTTAAATTGCTTCTATGAAATTGCACTTTCTATGAAAGTGTTTGCTCTTATCCGTACATGCTGTAATATATAGATGGGTCCAGAAGTATTTGGACAGCGACAGAATGTTCAGAGGTTAGCCTCTATACCTCCACAATGGATTGGAAACAGAACAAACAAGATGGAATTGCAGGGTAGACCTTCAACTTTATTTCAAGAGGTTTAGCAAAAATCTTCCATTAACTCCTTATGGACCAGGGTGTTTGGGTCCAAAAAGACCAGACACTTTTTTGTGATGGTTTTACTGCCCTATTTCTTTTTTTTCAGCTACCAAAATCATTTTTGCTGTGTTTTTTTCCGTGACATGTAGCGTTATTTTTTATATCTTTTTTACCACCCGGTTTACTGGCGGTAAAAAGCTAAAAAAAATATATGTACAAATGTATAGTTTCTTTTTAAAAATAGTATATTTACACTAAAATAGAGTACAAAAATGGGTTTCTCATTTTTCTGTCAGATTTGATATTTAATTTAAGTTTAATATGTTTTATTGAAGTTTTACTTATTAAACACATACATAACATAACACGACTAAAGAGAATAAAGGAAATTGTTTGTATCGGGCCACACAGGGCGATATTTAATTTATATAGTCTTCTTTTTTTATACTTTTTTAAAATTTTATTCTGTAATTTATTTTACTTATTTTTGTAACTTTTTTTTAACATTTATGTTCCCTGTGATATCCCTCTGGGGGACCTTCACATTGACTTTTTTTTTTATTTCACACTTTTCCACTGTAACTGTGGCATCCATAGGGGCTTCAGTTACAAGGGAAAACATCCTCCTATAGTGACAGTAGTCACTAACAGAACTGGTCTGGATCTACATGGACCCCGCAGCTGTGTCTTGGCAGGGCGGCACCTGGTGGCCAAGTGATCACCGGGTCAAATAGCGGAAGTAACCACCTTCTCCAGGTCCTCGGCTATGATGAACAACCGAGAACCCGACTTGCTCCTGCTAGATTGCAGGAATAGGAGCTTTAATCCCATGTTATATTTTTACTATAGGCCCAGATTAACCCATTTAGGACCAGCCACTGTATATATACGGCGGCTGGTCCTGGGCTTAGAGGACCACCGATAGTAAAAATACGGTGGTGCTCTAAGCCTCCTGCCTCTGCAATCAGTCAGAGGCAGGAACGGGTTATCAGCTGTTAGTGACAGCTGACAACCCGGAGCAGAAGGCAGGAGGGGTTTTTAACCCTTCCTGCCTTCTGCTTCCCCGATATCCAGTGCTCAATGTGCACTGTATGGGGAAAGTGAAAGTAACATTTATTTTCAGTACGGGAGCCTCGGGGGGTCATGTGACCTCCCGGGATTCCCTGCTATGCAGAGCTGGAGGGTCAGACTTAGACCCTGGCAGCTCTGCAGGTGACTAAAGTCACTAGAGGGGTTGCTTTCCCCTATAATTAGGGCTCCTATGGACGCCCCAACTATAGTGGGAAAGAGTCAAATAAAGTAAAACAAAAAAAAAAAAAGTGAATGTCCCCCAGAGGTCTTATATGACGTCATGGGGGACATAGATAGTAAAAAACACAATTACATACATCAGTAAAACAAAATAACAGAATAAAACAACAATACATACAAAAGAAAGAGAATAACACAAAGCGGACGCCAACAAAAACCGCCGCCGTATGCGCCCTGTAAACCAAAACCATACATACTATATATCAAAACGTCCGAAACAAATAGAGGAACCCATTCCCATACTTTATTTTAGTGTAAATATAAAAATAATTTTAAAAAAATATATAAATGTTAAAAAAATCATTTTTTTTAGCATTTTACCCCCAATAAAACTAAAAAACGGAAAAAAAAGTCAGTGAAAAAGATATTTTAAAAAAATAGTCTTATATGTCACGGGAAAAAAAACGCAGCAAAAATAATTTTGGTAGCTAAAGGAAATAAAATGGAGCAGTAAAACAGCCACATGGGTAAAATCCCTAAAAAGTGTCTGGTCCTTAAGGTACAAAACAACCTGGTCCTTAAAGGGTTAAAGTCCAAGACCAAGTGCCATAAACTTACTGTGCTTGGTCTTTAAAGGGTTAAAGGGGTTATGCCATAATTACAAGTTATCTCCTATCAATTGGGTAGGAGATAACCTGCAGATTGGAGGGTGGTGTGACCACTGGGACCCTCACAGATTCCAAGATTGGGGCCTACTATGTCCTGACGTGTTGGCAGCAGTGGTTGCACATATGCAATGGGACCGTGTCAAGAACAAACTTGCCTATCCGATTTTATTTTGGTATTTTAGCAACTTAAAACAGGTTTTTGTGGGGAAAATTTGTATTTTTTAAACTGTTTTTTCTTCAAATTAAACTTTATTGTACTTTTTTAAAATACTATTTTTAGGTTCCCCAAGGAGACTTGAAGATGTGATCATTCGATCGCTAGGATAGTATGCTACAGTACTTATGTAGTGCATTTTACTAAGCTTGTGACATCAGCGTAGTAAATTCTGTTGGAGGTGGGGCCAAGTTACAGACATGGAGGCTTTTGTTAGGTTTCCGGATGCCAAGGGATCCTATTCATCTCCCTTTTCGCTTTCTTCCCCTCCTTTTCTTCCTCCTCTTCATCTTCCACCTCCTCTTCCTTTTCCTCCTCCTCCTTTTCCTCTTCCCTCAGTTATTAGCACTTAAGTTCTAATTTGACTGAGGACAACATCTGCATGAACTTTTTATGTCCTCTTTATGTTTTTCCATCTTCTCCTCCTCCAGAGAAAGCGCTTCAAGCATGGTGGTTCAGTTTTTAGCAGTTCTAGAGTTCTAGGTTCAAATATCTCCAAAGGCACCGTTTGGATGGTGTTTTTATGCTCAGTTTGTGTTCTTGCTGTTCTCCTCTAGAGCAGAAAAGACAAGTCTGGTGGCTTGGCTGTTATCACTGCGCTTTGCAGTGTTGGAGTTCTAGGTTCAAATCTGACCAAGGACAACATCTGGATGGAGTGTTTCTAGGGTTTCTGCTGGTATTCTTCTTGATGGGATTTGAACCTAGGACTCCAGCACTGAAAGGCAACAGTGCTTACAACTGAGCCACATGCATAGAAGAACACACAGACATTCACACTCTCATGATTTTTTTTAATTTCTGCAATTTTATCGTCCAGCAATCATGACGAGCAACACTATCTATGGGGGATAGGGGTTGACACATGAGCTACAAGTGCTTGTTCTGAACAATGGTCCATATTATATAAATAAGGTGCTATATACATTGCTATATGAGCTGGTCACCTGGCAATATCTACCAATGTGTATAAGTGCATTTATATGTATTGGGTGAGGGGGAGCCTGTTATCAGGATGGGACATAGTGTAGAACAAAATAACTGGAATTCCTAAATGGTTAATGTAGTATTTTTGGAAAGCCTCTAGAACTAAGGCTGAATGTCAAATCTATTGCGGTTGTGTGCAGAGACTAAAATATGAAAATTGTGTCAATATCCAAATACTTCTAGATCCAACTGTACACACAGAATAATTGGATTGATTTGTGAACATGCTTGTGTAACGGCCTGTAACTGTGGTCCCCAACATTAGCACTGCATCTGAATTTTAACACACACACATGGTTTCTTATGTAGATAGTTAAGTGAGGAGACCTTGAAAACTAAGGAATTACTTGGGTGCCGCTGTTCTGTAATTACAAATTTACTGTTATAGGTTAGAAACTCAAACAAGACACATGGTATTAACATTCTGGGAATCATTTTCATGTCACAATGAATAGATTAATAGCTGAGACTGTTAAAAAAGTTTATTATTACTGTCTGCTGCTAATGATACAATTATAAATGTAATCCTCCCTAATTAATAATGCTGCATAGATTGTCAGCAACAAATCAGTATAGAATTTGATAGGATGGTATACTCTTATACTGATACAGTATAAAAAATAGCTATAAGACCGTGTTGCAACTCATCCAAAACACTTACCCAACAGACTTGAATATGATAAATCTATCCAATAAAAATCAGTTCATTCAACAAGATACAATTAGCTTCCCATATAATGGTATCCTGGTTGTTGGTACTAGGAAGGTATCAGCTTGTTAAAGGGGCTGCAACAGAATTACAGGCTATCCCCAATCCAGAGGATAGGAGGATAACTTGCTGATCAGTGGGCCTTGTTGATCTTGAGAACGGAAGTCCCATGTCCCCTGTCACCTGCAAGCCTGCAATGTGGAGGAGACTGAATGAAGCGTTGGTTGCACAAGTGCACGGATGCTCCATTCTATTTTAAAGGGACTGCGGAGATAGCACAGCGGCAAGTCTTGGGTATTTCCATCAAACCCATTGAAATGAATGGAGCATCGACCGTGCATACTTGAACAGCGTTCTGTTCTGATGCCAGTGTGGGGGAAGAAGTGACTTCCGCAGAGACAGGCAGCAGGGGACCCCCATTTTTGAGCTTGATGGGGTCTCAATGGTAAGATCCCACTAATCAGCAAGTAATCCTCTACCCTGTGGATAGGGGATAACTTGTGATCATGGAACTACTCTTGTAGTCTATAAGCAGTTATTGTTAAAAGGGCAATTCCAAAATAGTGCAGTTAATACAGCTAAATTCACATCCAGGGGTAACAATGTATGGACAACTCAGTGTCAAAAATGTAAAATTTTCATCACACCACTACCGTTCCAAAGTCTCACATTTGCTATTAATATTAATGCAGAGTTCAACTTATAGAGCCAAATACACTTAAAGGGGTTGTCCCGAGAAAGCAAGTGGGGGTAAGCACTTCTGTATGGCCATATTAATGCACTTTGTAATATACATCATGCATTAAATATGAGCCATACAGAAGTTATTCACTTACCTGCTCCCGATTAGACGCGCTTGCGCAGAAGGATCTTCTCCCTTCTCTTGGGTCTCGGCACGAGCGGCGTTCTGGCTCCGCCCCCTTATACGCGTCATCACGTAGCTCCGCCCGTCACGTGTGCCGATTCCAGCCAATCAGGAGGCTGGAATCAGCAATGGACCGCACAGAGCCCACGGTGCACCATGGGAGAAGACCCGCGGTGCATCGTGGGTGAAGATCCCGGTGGCCATCTTGGTAAGGTAAGTAAGAAGTCGCCGCAGAGCGGGGATTCGGGTAAGTACTGAACTTTTTTTTTTTTAACCCATCCCTTGTGTTTGTCTCGCGCCTATTGAAAAAAAAAAAAAGCCGTTTCGGCGCGGGACAACCCCTTTAAGCTGTTCCTTTATGAATAGAAGCCAGATGTAAGTACTCAACGTCTCTCATCAATGCCACTAAGCAATACCCAGATACTATAGGTTGCACTTTCTTATGGCCCATCAGCATTATTACGGTCTGTCGTTTGTATATGTGCTCTCCAATGTTCTATGGCAATGCTGGAGATGGTTTACTATGGTGAACTCTAGAAAGTGGCATCTTGATCTTTCCTAATGGCTTGCACATTGTACATTTTGTCTCTCAGTGGCCTCGGGTACAAATGGCCGTGTATTTTCCTTACATTCCTCTGAGAGCTGGGCTTTTGGTATACTGGAGCATTAGCGCTGAATTACAACAACAAAATTCTCTGGATTTTATAACTGCCTAATTAAATTAGTTAAAAGCACTATGTCCTCTTATTCAGGCATGTGACATTACATTCCTCAGTCACATGTTCATTCTGTTGCTCAGTCCCACTCAATTGAATAAGACTGAATTGCAAAACCGGACACAGCCACTATGCAGTGCTGTACCTGGAAACAAGGAAGAGGTCACAGTGGTTACCCAAGCACAGCAGCCACTTCAAACAGCTAATCGGTAGGGGTGCCAGGAGTTGGACTACCAGCAATCAGATATTGATGACATCTTAAAGATCATGAACATTTTGAGTCCCAGAAAACCCCTTTACGGAAGGGCACATCTGAATTTTCTTTAAAAAAGACAAAATAGTGTTCAAGGGTTGACATTCACCTAAAGCAAGTCTGCAATGAGTGTTTAGTATGCACTTTATATCTAAACTTTATACTGCTACTCATTCAAACGTACTAAACCCCGACCTCCACATTTGTGTCTGTTTTTACTGCTTTTGTTATTGTAAGTGTTACTGACAAGTTTTTTGAAATGCTTAAAGGACTTTTTCGGAGTTTTTAAAACTGACCCCAGGGTAGGTAACAGACTAAAATAATAAAATAAGCAGTACTAACCCCTTACCTGTCCCTCATCTTCAGTACTGCCACTTCAGTAACCAATGTTCTGGTCTCTGAAGGTCCTACAGTGGTCACATTCCATGACCACTGCAGCCAATCGCTGGCCTCAGAAGTCACATGCCTCTCATGCATATAGGGCTGCTGAGGCAAGTGATTGGTCCCATTAATGATGAGTGGTACGTGACCGCTGCAGTAGCTTCCAGTACTAGAATGGTGGGACTGAAAGTGGGGCACTCGAGTGGAGGGACAGTTAAAGGGTGAGTAATATTTAGTTTATTACTTTACACTGTTACCATTGGGGCTTGTTTTAAAAACTCATTTAATAAATGTAATAGTATAACATTGGATTGTACTTATGTGTGTATTAGAGATGAGCAAGCATACTTGCTAAGGACAATTGCTCGATCGAGCATTGTCCTTAGCGAGTATCTCCCCTCTCGGGAGAAAAGGTTCGGGTGCTGGCGCGGGTGACAGGTGAGTAGCAACAGTCAGCAGGGGGGAGCGTGGGGAAGAGAGGGAGAGAGAGATCTCCCCTCCGTTCCTCCCTGCTCTCCCCAGTAGCTCTCTGCCCGCCGCCGGCAGCCGAATCTTTGCTCCCGAGCGGGCAGGTACTCGCTAAGGTCAATGCTCGCCGAGCAATTGCCCTTAGCGAGTATGCTCACTCATCTCTAGTGTGTATATATATATTGCTCACTGTGTCCTGGGTAGGAGTAGTGTTTTTTTTCGGTATGCAGTGATATATCAGTTTAATTTAGGGGACCTGTTTTGTAGGTAATTTTTCTATTACATTAGTGCTGGACTTTGTATACATTTGATAAAAAAGAAAGCAATAAGTCTAGATGTACAAAACAAGCATCTGCTTGGCACGTTGCGACCTGCCATGCGTCTTCTATCACCAGCAAAATACATAATGAGCAATCCGATAACTGTTGCATCACTTGTAGCTCGTGGAATCACAGAGAGATTTATGGGTCACCAAGAGACCTATTAAACACAACTTGCGGCATCCTAACCTCTGCAGATGTGTTCCTGAGCAGCAGATTCCCTATATTCCTTCTGTAGATAAATGAATAACATAGGTTGAGTCAGCTCATAGTCAGATCATAGTACTGTAGTGATTTGCAGCAGCAAATGCTTTACTTATAGTAAAGTGAAGAAGACAATTTTCAAAAAGCTTGGTTTTTTCTGGATAATCATCTCTAAAGTAATTTTTACAGATATATTACCATTAAGCTATAACGTGTTTACTGCTGTATAAGTGTATATCTACCATTATAGCTGTCGCAATCAGAACAGCGTGCATGGAAAATAATACCCTGGAACTGAACAGAATGTTTGTCGTTAACTCTTCAGTTTTCACAGAGTTTAAAGCCTACGAAACATTGCAATGAAAGGGCTGAGTCCTTGATCCCGTTTTCCATTTGTTTTTCCAGCTCATACAAAACAATTCTGACATCGCCATGGTCTAATGGACCGAAAGGACAATTGGCTAAAAACAGGGGTTGTAATAGCACATATCTGATAAAGCAGCAAAAGGAAAACATATGGGACAATGTACTTGTATATTCCCGAATACGATCAGATTAGATCTGCCTTAGATGTTGCCATCTACTCTGCAGTAAATGTTAATGCAGTGCATGAATATGTCCATTGTTGTTACACCAAATTGCTGTTTCCAAGAACCACAGAATGTTGCCCATATGTAGAATGTTTGTGGAAGTCTATGTGCACTACTCGTACATTATATGAGCCACTCTTATAGCAACATATTGGTACATATGGATGGACATTTATCACATAATGTTAGAAAGAACTCTTTCACTTTGTGATTCCTTTCTTGGACTTATCCAAGCAACAGATGATATTTTGGCATTTCTTGTGCTTCTTTTAATTTGGTTTATTATTTTTTGGTATGTGTGCCTTATAACTCTTGTGAATAACATTCAAGTTTTTAAGCTTAAAGGAGTATTCTGTGCATTTAACCACTTTAAGTACTGATGACCTATCCTCAGCTAATGGGTGGGGTCCACCATTCGGGTTCCCTGGCAATGACCTGATCTCAGCCTCTGCACTCACTGCAATGGGCCGGATGTTGATAGCTTCATTCTCATTGAATCCGAGCCATTAGTTCCATAGAAGGTATAGCTCCCACTGCCTGTGCACTGTACCATCGTGTAGTGCATCCATACCTTTCTATTCAAGTACACTATTGTTATTTCAATATACAGTAAGACACCAGTATTGAGATATAGCACTGGATCAGTCTTTTTGCCCACACCCTGTATACAGAATGTTTTATTCTCATCTGTGGGCTCCATTGGGTAAGAGTTTTGAACTGAAGGTTGTTTTATCCTCTTTATTTTTGGGATTATGTCATTATTAGAGATGAGCTAGCATACTCGCTAAGGGCAATTGCTCGATCGAGCATTGCCCTTAGCGAGGACCTGCCCACTCGTGAGCAAAGATTTGGCTGCCAGCGGCGGGGGAGAGCGGGGAGGAATGGAGGGGAGATCTCTCTCTCCCTCTCCCCCCCCCCCCCCGCTCCTCCCTGCTCACTGCCGCAACTCACCTGTCACCGGCGCCGGCAGCCGAACCTTTTTTTCCGAGCGGGGAGATACTCGCTAAGGACAATGCTCGATTGAGTAATTGTCCTTAGCGAGTATGCTCGCTCATCTCTAGTCATTATGTCAAGACATTACATCTTTGAATATAGGACACTAGTATTGATATATAGTGCTGGATCAGTCTTTTTGACTATACGCAATATATGTTCACTTGGAGTCAAAACCACGTTGATGTCAAAATATAATTTTCAAAGTTAGGAAGTTCATAAAAGGCTGCTTATTATGAATGCTTTGCTGCGTTCTGTTCATTATGCAGAAGTGAATTCTAAACCTGAATAAAATGTTTGCTGTCCTGCAGCTATATGTTTATTCTACTGTATGGGCACAGGATGTCCACGCTAGGGATTTATGAGTTTACTTGCTGGCATGGACAGCTCGTCTTATTTATATTGATTTATTACGCTTGGATTGAAGTTATTTCCAATAAAACATTAATTCCATGCACATCCCTTGCAGTCTAATCATTATTCTCAGCACCTCTCTCATTGTGATTCTCACCCTTCTGATGTTCTCTCTTATGCAGGTCAGTTGGTGTCCCTGGCCAGCAATGATGGAACAGTCAAGATACTGGTGTTAACATCTGGAGAACTGATGAGTCTGGAGGGCCATGAAGATGATGCTCAGTGTGTTATCTTTGACCACAAAGGAGATTGTCTGATCTCTGGGGGATCTGATGGAACTGTTCGGTTCTGGTCTTAAGAAAGAGCACCTTCCAATGTTATCTCTATATCTTGTCTACAGTACATATTTATTCGGATTCATCTGATATTCAAACATGGCTGACAATTTTAGATCTTCAATCTTCAATAAAATTGTTCTGGTTAGTCTGAAGTGTGGCTTTTATTAAGATGTATCTACATTAAACCACTCAGCTATACAGTCTGACGAATTTTAACTCATGCACCATTCCAACTACTATTCTTATAGACCTTTTAGAATGTAAATTGTATTGTCTAATTCAATATTCCAATATCTTTAATAGAAGGGTGAAGTGTTCCAGTGTGCCCTGAAACTAAAATACAGGGTGTGGAGAAATAGAATGATCCCTCGCTATATCTCAATACTGGTGTCCTATATTGAACTATCAATAATGCATTAGATTGCGCTACACAATAATGTGGTGCAAGGGCCCCGAAACATAGATTTCAATTCTGCGCTGTGGCCCCTGTAAGGCTTCACACGGGCAAGAAATTGAGCAAGACTCTATTGAATAGGGTCATACACATGAGCAATTTTTTTCCCGCATCACATTGCAACGCGGGAGAAAATCACGGCACATCTTATCTTTGGGCATGCTCTTGCATCGCAACCCCCTTTTTTCTTAATGGGGCTGGCGGCAGCATTGCACCATGTGCTAGGTGCACGTGGTGCGATGTGTTTGCTAGGTCTCCTATTGAAAACAATTGGAGACACTCCGCTGCATCCACAGGGAAATTGCATGTTGGCGAGTGTGATATCAGGCCGTGATTCATGGCCCGATATCGTGCTCACCCATGTGAAGTTAGCCTAAGGGCTCAAACCTACTTGCGATATGTTTTCTTGCGATGCGAGACTGAGTGAAAATCCATAATTATGAAAGCAATGATTTTCAATGGTTTCATACTCCTTTGCGATATGTTCACTCAAGGCTCGAAGTGCTAAGAAAAATCTGCGCTATCGCCCATTGTCTTCAATGGGGCCGGCGGCAGCAACGCTGGCCTCATTGAAAATCTAGGGAGTACATCACACTCCCCTGCCACGGCTGTGTCAGCTGTGGCAGAGATCCGCGATGCTATCCCCTTTCAATGGGCCAATGCTGCTGCCACCCCATTGAAAGGAATGGGATGAAGACATGCCCTGGAGCAATGATTTTTGGGACGGGGGTTGAAAAATCCCCACCTCCAGAAAGCGCTAACTCTGATCGGCTGAGCACTGCGACCAATCAGAGGCAGCACTCAGCCGTCATTGAATTCATTCAGCCATTCACTAAGACAGTCCTGCAGTGATAGTGCCAGCCCTGGACTGCACTGTTGAATGGCTCCTGCATGTCTCATAACAAAAGGAGGTTACTTTGAGTATGCTTTCCTTATACCAGTCCCATGGGACTAAGAAAGACTTGGACAGTGGATATTTGCTTCATGCATGCTACTCTTGAACTTTGCAATAGAGTCTTACCCTCTATCTCCTACAGGGGCCACAACACATGATTGAAATCCATGTTCCGGGGTCCCCTTGGGGCCTAAGCGCTATAACATTATGCAGCGCATCAATGCCTGTTATTTCAATGTACTGAGAGAAGAGCGCTGGATCAATATTTTTGACTACATCCTGTATAGTCAGAATTAAGAACAGTAACAGCAATCTCATCTATAACCTAATCTAATTGTTAACTAAGTTACACCTATCCTGGACATCTGAAGCATACTTACTGTCAACAGTCAGCTTCTTTGTTTAACCCATTGATAACCTAATATATGAAGCTGTTATTTAATTTATTCTGTGTAACATTGAATGCGATAATGACAATAATGACACTTCTTTACTATAAGCTAAGTGTTGTATATAGATTATTACAAAATATATACCTAGTCCATAAACTGTCAGTATACAAACGCATTACAGCATTTACCTGAGTGGATTAGCAGGTCTGGTGGAGATTCTGTCCTAGGCTTTTCCTGGGGGGTGTTGTAGTTTAAATTTTGCTTCAATAAAAGTCATTTCGGTGTGGTGTGTCTACTGCTGTGAGCATTATATAGCTGCTATGTGTCCCTGTGCAGGAGGCTGCTGATGTGCAGCTGTGTTATTATCAGTACTTTGCTGTACAGTGTGTATCATACCGACTGATTGCAATTCTGTGCAGCAGCCGCAGTCTGTGGTGCTGAATGTTGCTAAGCTGCGTGCTGCACACAGTGTGCATGGTGCTGAGATCTGCCTGCTGTGCTTTACACAGTGTGTATGGTGCTGAGTTCTGCCTGCTGTGCTTTACACAGTGTTTATGGTGCTGAGCTCTGCCTGCGGTGCTGTATACTGTGTGTATGGTGCTGAGCATTGCCTGCTGTGCTGTACACAGTGTATATGGGGCTGAGATCTGCCTGCTGTGCTTTACACAGTGTGTATGGTGCTGAGCTCTGCCTGCTGTGCTGGACACAGTGTGTATGCTGCTGAGCTCTGACTGCTGTGCTGGACACAGTGTGCATGGTGCTGAGCTCTGACTGCTGTGCTGGACACAGTGTGTATGGTGCTGAGCTCTGCCGGCTGTGCTTTACACAGTGTGCATGGTGTTGAGCTCTGCCTGCTGTGCTGTACACAGTATGTATGATGCTGAGCTCTGCATGCTATGCTGGACACCGTGTGTATGGTGCTGAGCTCTGCCTGCTGTGGTTTACACAGTGCATATGGTGCTGAACTCTGCCTGCTGTGCTGGACACAGTGTGTATGGTGCTGAGCTCTGCCTGCTGTGCTGTATACCGTGTGTTTGGTGCTGAGCTCTGCCTGCTGTGCTGTACACAGTGTATATGGTGCTGAGCTCTGCCTGCTGTACACAGTATGTATGGTGCTGAGCTCTGCCTGCAGTGCTGTAGACCGTGTGTATGGTGCTGAGCTCTGCCTGCTGTGCTGTACACAGTATGTATGGTGCTGAGCTCTGCCTGCTGTGCTGTACACAGTGTATATGGTGCTGAGCTCTGCCTGCTGTACGCAGTATGTATGGTGCTGAGCTCTGCCTGCTGTTCTATGCACACTGTATATGGTGCTGAGCTCTGCCTGCTGTGCTGTACACAGTATGTATGGTGCTAAGCTCTGCCTGAGGTGCTGTACACAGTATGTATGGTGCTAAGCTCTGCCTGAGGTGCTGTACACAGTGTGTATGATGCTAAGCTCTGCCTGCTGTGCTGGACACAGTGTGCATGGTGCTGAGTTCTGCCTGCTGTGCTAGACACAGTGTGTATGATGCTAAGCTCTGCCTGCTGTGCTGGACACAGTGTGCATGGTGCTGAGCTCTGCCTGCTGTGCTGTACACAGTATGTATGGTGCTAAGCTCTGCCTGCTGTGCTGTACACAGTGTACATGGTGCTGAGCTCTGCCTGCTGTGCTGTACACAGTATGTATGGTGCTGAGCTCTGCCTTAGGTGCTGTACACAGTGTGTATGGTGCTAAGCTCTGCCTGCTGTGCTGTACACAGTATGTATGGTGCTGAGCTCTGCCTTAGGTGCTGTACACAGTGTGTATGGTGCTGAGCTCTGCCTGCTGTGCTGTACACAGTATGTATGGTGCTGAGCTCTGCCTGCTGTGCTGTACACAGTGTGTATGGTGCTGAGCTCTGCCTTAGGTGCTGTACACAGTGTGTATGGTGCTAAGCTCTGCCTGCTGTGCTGTACACAGTATGTATGGTGCTGAGCTCTGCCTTAGGTGCTGTACACAGTGTGTATGGTGCTGAGCTCTGCCTGCTGTGCTGTACACAGTATGTATGGTGCTGAGCTCTGCCTGCTGTGCTGTACACAGTATGTATGGTGCTGAGCTCTGCCTGCTGTGCTTTACACAGTGCATATGGTACTGAGCTCTGCCTGCTGTGCTGTACACAGTATGTATGGTGCTGAGCTCTGCCTGCTGTGCTAGACACAGTGTGCATGGTGCTGAGCTCTGTGTGCGGTGCTAGACACAGTATGTATGGTGCTGAGCTCTGACTGCTGTGCTGGACACAGTGTGCATGGTGCTGAGTTCTGTGTGCGGTGCTGGACACAGTATGTATGGTGCTAAGCTCTGCCTGCTGTGGTGGACACAGTGTGCATGGTGCTGAGCTCTGCCTGCTGTGCTAGACACAGTGTGCATGGTGCTGAGCTCTGTGTGCGGTGCTAGACACAGTGTGTATGGTGCTGAGCTCTGCCTGCTGTGCTGGACACAGTGTGCATGGTGCTGAGCTCTGTGTGCTGTGGTGGACACAGTGTGTATGGTGCTGAGCTCTGTGTGCGGTGCTGGACATTGTACACTGCTGCGTGCAGAGCACTGAGTCACTGTCCGCGGTGCTGAATGTCTCATCTGCTGTGTAGAGCGGTGAGCGGCGTCTGTGGAGCGGAATGTGCAGGGATGAGCAATGAGGATAGTCTGGAGTGTAGCGTGTGTCACTGTCCATGGTGCTGATTGTATATAGTGTGCTTGTGTGATGAGCTCAGTCCATGGTGCTGATTGTATAGTGTGCTTGTGTGATAAGCTCAGTGCCTGGGGCTGATTCTATATAGTGTGCTTGTGTGATGAGATCAGTCCAGAGTGCTGATTGTATATAGTGTGCTTGTGTGATGAGCTCAGTCCATGGTGCTGATTGTATATAGTGTGTTTGTGTGATGAGCCCAGTCCATGGTGCTGATTGTATATAGTGTGCTTGTGTGATGAGCTCAGTCCATGGTGCTGATTGTATAGTGTGCTTGTGTGATAAGCTCAGTGCCTGGGGCTGATTCTATATAGTGTGCTTGTGTGATGAGATCAGTCCAGAGTGCTGATTGTATATAGTGTGCTTGTGTGATGAGCTCAGTCCATGGTGCTGATTGTATATAGTGTGTTTGTGTGATGAGCCCAGTCCATGGTGCTGATTGTATATAGTGTGCTTGTGTGATGAGCTCAGTCCATGGTGCTGATTGTATAGTGTGCTTGTGTGATAAGCTCAGTGCCTGGGGCTGATTCTATATAGTGTGCTTGTGTGATGAGATCAGTCCAGAGTGCTGATTGTATATAGTGTGCTTGTGTGATGAGCTCAGTCCATGGTGCTGATTGTATACAGTGTGTTTGTGTGATGAGCTCAGTCCATGGTGCTAATTATATATAGCGTGCTTGTGTGATGAGAATCAGTCCATGGTGCTGATTGTATATAGCGTGCTTGTGTGATGAGCTCAGTCAATGGTGCTTATTGTATACAGTGTGTTTGTGTGATGAGCCCAGTCCAGGGTGCTGATTGTATATAGTGTGCTTGTGTGATGAGCTCAGTCCATGGTTCTCTTTGTATAGTGTGCTTGTGTGATGAGATCAGTCCATGATGCTGATTGTATATAGCGTGCTTGTGTGATGAGCTCAGTCCATGGTGCTGATTGTATATAGCATGCTTGTGTGATGAGCTCAGTCCATGGTGCTGATTGTATACAGTGTGTTTGTGTGATGAGCTCAGTCTGTGGTGCTGATTGTATAAAGCGTGCTTGTGTGATGAGCTCAGTCCATGGTGCTGATTGTATACAGTGTGTTTGTGTGATGAGCTCAGTCTGTGGTGCTGATTGCATATAATGTGTCTAGTAGTGATCACTGTTCATATAATGAATGTTTATAGTGATATCTGTATTTGTCAGTACTATCCATGGTGTTGATTCAATATAGTGTGTATGTAAAGTGATGAGCTCTGTCCATAGTGCTAATTGTGCATAGTTTGTGTAGTGATGAGCTGTGCCTATGTTGTTGATTTTACATAGTGTATGTTTGTGTGTATGTGTGTGCGTACAGTGATGAGTTCTGTGTCTATATTGTTGATTTTACATGGTGTGTGTTTGTGTGTGCGTACAGTGATGAGCTCTGTGTCTATGTTGTTGATTTTACATAGTGTATGTTTGTGTGTATGTGTGTGCGTACAGTGATGAGCTCTGTGTCTATGTTGTTGATTTTACATGGTGTGTGTTTGTGTGTATGTGTGCGTACAGTGATGAGCTCTGTCCCTGGTGATAATTGTGAATATTTTGTGTAGTGATGAGCTGTGTCCATGGTGTTGACTGTACATAGCGTTTGTGTATGTGTATATACAGTGATGGGTGTTATTCATAGTGCTAAATGCATATAGTATGTGCAGTGGTGATAAACACAATCTATATATAGTGTGTGTGGTGGTGAGCTCTGTTCATGGTGCATGATGATGGTATAGTGTGCAGTGTAATAAGCACAACTCATATTGCTGATTGTGTATGTATTCGTGATTCCTGTTCATGCTGCTGATTCTACATTGTGTTTGTGTATGTGTGTTTGCGCAGTGATGAGCTCTGTCCATGGTGTTTATTTTACATTCTGTGGGTGTACAGTGATAAGCTCCATCCATGGTGATAACTGTGTATAGTTTGTGTAGTAGTGAGCTCTGTTCATGGTGATAATTATGCATAGCTTGTGTAGTGATGAGTTGTGTCCATGGTGTTGACTGTACATAGCATTTGTTTATGTGCATGCTGATTGTATATAGTGTGTGTAGTGATGATAAGCACAGTCCATGGTGCTGCTTGTACTGTACATAGTGTATGCAGTTGTGAGCTCTGTCCATGGTGTTGATTTTACATAGCGTGTGTGTATGTAAAGTGATGAGCTCTGCCCATGGTGATAATTGTGCATAGTTTGTGTAATGATGAGCTGTGTCCATGGTGTTGATGTTACATAGTGCATGTGTGTGTGTGTGTGTGTGTGTGTGTGTGTGTGTGTGGTGATGAGCTCTGCCCGTGGTGATAATTGTGCATAGCTTGTGTAGTGATGAGCTGTGTCCATGGTGTTGATTTTACATAGTGTATGTGTGTGTGTGTGTGGTGATGAGCTCTGTCCGTGGTGATAATTGTGCATAGCTTGTGTAGTGATGAGCTGTGTCCATGGTGTTGATTTTACATAGTGTATGTGTGTGTAGTGATGAGCTCCTTCCGTGGTGATAATTGTGCATAGCTTGTGTAGTGATGAGCTGTGTCCATGGTGTTGATTTTACATAGTGTGTGTGTGTGTGTGTGTGTGTATGTGGTGATGAGCTCTGTCCGTGGTGATAATTGTGCATAGCTTGTGTAGTGATGAGCTGTGTCCATGGTGTTGACTGTACATAGCGTTTGTGTATGTGTATATTCAGTAATAAGCACAGTTCATAGTACTAAATGCATATAGTGTATGCAGCAGTGATAAGCACATTCCATAGTCATGGTTATATAGTTTATGTAGGGGTGAACTCTGTACATACTGTTGATTCTACATAATGTGTGTGTATGTATACAGTGGTGAACTCTGTCCGCTGCAATGCTGATTGTATATAGTGTGTGCAGTGGTGATAAGCACAGTTCACGGTGCCGAATAGTGTGTAGTGGTAAGTTCTGTTCATACTGCTGTTTGTATATCCTGTGTGACTAGTAGTGATCACTATCCATGGTGCTGAATGTAATTGGTGAGCATTGTCCAACGTCCTGCCCATGCACTGTGTGCAGTTATGTCCATACTGCTTTATATCACTGTGTGCAGTGCTGTCCATACTGCTTTATATCACTGTGTGCAGTGCTCTCCATACTGCTGTGTCACATTGTGTGCAGTGATGTCCATACTGCTGTATATCACAGTATGAGCACTGTTGCCGATTCTGCTGTATATCACTGTGTGCAGTGCTGTCTATACTGCTTAATATCACTGTGTGCAGTGCTGTCCATATTGCTGTGTAACACATAGTGTGCAGTGCTGTTCAAACTGCTGTGTATCACTGTTTGCAGTGTTTTCCATACTCTTGTATATCATTGTACGCTGTGCTGTCCAGTCTGCTGTATATCCATGTGTACAGTGCTGTCCATACAGCTGTGTATCACATGGTGTATAGTGCTGCCCATACTGCTGCATATGTTTGTATGCAGTGCTGTCCATGCTGTTGCATTTGACTATGCACTGCTGTCCATACTGCTGTATATCACTGTGTGCAGTGCTGTCCATTCTGCTGTATATCACTGTGTGTAGTGTTGTGTCACATTGAGTACATCGCCGTGCATACTGCTGTATATGACTCTGTGCAGTGCTGTCCACACTGCTGTATATGATTGTGTGCAGTGCCGCCTATACTGCTGTATATGACTATGCCAAATTGACTACAGCGCCGTGCATACTGCTGTATATGACTATGTGCAGTGCTGTCCCTACTGCTGTATATGACTGTGTGCAGTGCCACCCATACTGCTGTATATGACTGTGTGCAGTGCCACCCATACTGCTGTATATGACTATGCCACATTGACTACAGCGCCGTGCATACTGCTGTATATGACTGTGTGCAGTGCTTTCCATACTGCTGTATATGACCGTGTGCAGTGCTTTCCATACTGCTGTATATGACCGTGTGCAGTGCCGCTCATACTGCTGTATATGACTGTGTGCAGTGCCGCTCATACTGCTGTATATGACTGTGTGCCGTGCCGCTCATACTGCTGTATATGACTGTGTGCCGTGCCGCTCATACTGCTGTATATGACTGTGTGCAGTGCCGCTCATACTGCTGTATATGACTGTGTGCAGGGCCGCTCATACTGCTGTATATGACTGTGTCACATTGAGTACAGCGCCGTGCATACTGCTGTATATGACTCTCTGCAGTGCCGCCCATACTGCTGTATATGACTGTGTGCAGTGCTGTGTCACATTGAGTGCAGCGCCGTGCATACTGCAGTACAGCCGCTGCTGTGGGTGTCCCCGGTGTCACACGCTGTGCAGTCCGCGGGGCTGGCCGTCGCTGTGCTGCTGCTGCTGTCACACAGTGTGCAGAGTGCTGAGTGCAGTCACTACGTGCGCCGCGGTCCCGGCTGCTGAACGCGTCCAGCCTCAGTCTCCTCTATTCCAACCCTTTCTGCTCTCCTGGAGTCCTGAGAGAGGCGCATTACACCCCGCAGACTGCTCCCTCCACCCAAACTGTCTTGGGGGCCCCAGCTCCAAGAGAACAGACATTTGTGCCGTGGTGGTTGCCGGGCTCATCTCTCTGGCTGCAGCAGTAATGTTTGATAGCTGAGCAGCGATCTCTTCTCAACATGGGATTAAAAGGAGAAAAAAAGTTGTGCCTGCGCCTTCACGCCTGTCCTTCTGCATGGTCTGCACTTGTGTCTGTAGGCGGCTACTAAAGCAACATATTGCCATGGAGCTGAAGGGATCTGGGCAGGAGCCGAGTGCCATGCTGATGCTGTTTGTGCTGCTGAAATCTTAATGCACAGACGCAAACCACCTCCTCAGCTGTGAGGGAAACCCATCCGGTGGGGATAGATCCCATCTAGAGCAGCCTCACCAGCCTGTGCAGGACATCATGAAAGCTCTGCTCACATTTGGATACACAGCAGTGCATTTCTGGTTTTGGGGTGTCTGATGTTTAGCTGGGAATCTCCTTCATCATTGTCCATCTTCTACCATGGCAGGGAATCTGGAGGGGCGCTATATCTTCTCCCCCTAAACAATGGGTCCTCTGGCACCAAGGATGGGCTAACCACAGACTCTTAACCTTTTGGCTTTTAAGTTGTCCCGCTAATCCTCATAGGATTAACCCTTCAGGTAAGAAGTGAGTGAGCAAACTATACCATATATAGTATATACACTTAGATCATGTGAACTCTTGAACACAGGATGATTAGCAATGTTTGTTTGTAATATTCACTATTTATCTATGTGATAATAAAGTGCTAAACATTTGTGTAGAGGAAATCTACAATTTCTACTCCATCATTAGCTCCTTAAAATTGTCTACAGATGCCACGGTGTTTAAATACTGCAAGAACACATTAGAAATCAATTAACAGAATAGCCCCATTGTGGAACACCCTGCTGTAATACCCTGACTACTCTGTGTGCTGCTCAGTCAAAACTGCAATGTCAGTGTAGGCTTCACCTTACTACCATATGACCGAACCATGTTGCACTCTGCTAAATTTCACACTACACTATGTGTTCTAGTTTCCACAATGCAGTAATCCTTGCTGCTGCTACATTAAAAGAAGCAAACCTGTTTCTTGATACTGTTCTAAAAGCATTAGATCAAGAATCTTCAGACGTTAGTATCTTATCAAGCCAGTCATGATAATGTGATTGTCATGTTGATGCAGCATCCTGGAGTATTCCATAAAAATCCCTACATCTTCCAAAAAGTTATGTTACACTTTGTAAATATAAACTGCTTTGCATTATGTCTACCTTTGTAGCTGTTCCATCATTGCATAGACAGAACAGATCATAGATCCCAAGTTTACTAAGCATGATGGGTTTGGTAATTTTCCCTAAGGGAACTTTAATAGTCTTGAATATACTGTAGCATTAACCAAGTATGAACTTAGCCTAATGACGCCTCATAGTTAAACTAGTGTTGTACACCTTCCCAGAACCATAATCTCTTATCTCAAAATAGGAAATACAGTCATCTCATAGTTACAGTACTGTGCAAAAGTTTTAGGCAGGTGTGGAAAAAATGCTGCATAGTAAAAAAGCTTCCAGAAATAGAAGTGTTAATAGTTCATTTTTTTTGGTCAGTTAGCAAAATACAAAGTGAATGAACAAAAGAGAAATCTAAATCAAATCAATATTTGGTGTGATCACCCTTTACCTTCAAAACAGTATCAATTCTTCCAGTACACTTATACACAGTTTTTGAAGGAACTCGGCAGGGAGGTTGTTCCAAACATCTTGGAGAACTAAGCACAGATCTGCTGTGGATGTAGGCTTGCTTCTGTCTCTTCATGTAAATCCAGACACACTGGATGATGTTGAGATCAGGTATCTGTGGGGCAATAATCATCACTTCCAGGACTCCTTGTTCTTCTTTATGCTGAAGATGGTTCTCAATGACATTGGCTGATGTTTGGGATCATTGTCCTGCTGCAGAACCAATTTGGAGTCCGACACCTATTTCTGAAAAAAAGAATCTTACTTTGCAGCCTTTTTTCCACACCTGCCTAAAACTTTTGCACAGCACTGTATTCCAGCAGAGCAAAAATACTGCTGCTGCTTAATGTGCCCATGATTCCACACAAGTGATAAATCATCTTTGCAGAGGTGTCATCTGCATCTTAAGATCAAAATGTCAAGGCCTTGCACATTGTTATGCTGATATGTAACTTGTGACTCCAATGTTTGATAACAATGCTTCTGAGAGGAAAGACCTTTTGTATATATAAAAAACACAGGCTCTATATTATTTGTAAGCTATATTAGGAGTCATCTATGGTTGGACTTTCTTATTAAGCGTCAATCCAATGTCAAGACTGTATTTGTTATTCCTCATGTTGATCTCAACTCATAAAAAGGCCTGTCCTTTATTTTGCAGATATCTATCTCCTCTCCCTCTTTGCATCTTGCTGCCTATATTATATTTTTAAATCTGCCAATTTCTAAAAAAAATGTTTTTATAAATTGCTCAATTTTAAAGACCTACATCCAATTATGTATCACCATAATTACTGAATATTAAACATACGCATCAATAAGTGAATGCAGATATTGTTTTTTTCTATGGTGAGCAAGGGTTAAAACCGAAACATCAAGAATGTGAATGTTAAAGACTTGTAGTAAGACTTATCAATTTCTATAAACCAATTAATGGGTTAATGTGAGCAGAGTTGATCACTTGACCATAGGATGTTCCTATCCATCGTAAGGCACCTCATTAACTCAAAACCAGCACAATTAATATGAACTAGTCCTGCCTCCGTGATCCATAGTCTAGATAAGAAGAGATGGCATTTAAACAACCAAGTTATTATTCCGGCTAAATGTTAACCCCTCTGGTGCCATAGACGGCTCATGTGTGTTTACAATTTAAGTATACTGAACTAATAGCTATGTGGGGTTGCAGTTTAAGATATCCATGCAGTTGTATGTAAAAATCTTTTCAACTATCAATGCCTTATAGACAGTCAGAGCACAAGGGCATAACAAGCCTGAAGCCATCTCCTTACTACAAGCATTTTGTTTCTAGCTGTTTGGAGGCTTGGAAACCTTAAAAGAGAAGAAGAGGGCAAGTTGATAAGGCAGCTGCTCCTGATAGGGTACATTCATTAGTACAATACACGGCGTGAGAATTTGTTATCTGCAACTGGTTTCATTGAAAGGACATCTTTTTGCTTCTACTATGGCTGAAGGCATCAACCCTTCTATAAAATATTAGCGTCAATTTCAAAAGGTTCTGTCTTCTCACAGATCAGCAGCTACCTAACTACGCATTTTATATGAGGCCCCATAATTATTGCAGAGGTGCCGGATAAATACTGGATAATCAATATTGTTTTCTTTCCAAGAGAACTGACTGGAGCTGAAAAAAATGCTTCAAGTAGATGCAGCAAAATGATGTGTACTTGAAGAGTCACCAGACAGTGGGTAGCTCCCCAGTAGTAGTGTTGAGTAAGGGGCTGACTCATATAATTGTTTAAACGTTCCTGCAGTTTGAGGAATATTCTATATTTTCACATCATTGACTGTCACTTAGCAGAACCCTTCACAGACATAAAAAGCAGTTAATTCTGTAACAGAAAGCAGTATAATGTTAAATGCACTTCTGCCTATATAGAAATAAATACAAAAATTATACTTCTGTGCTCACAGTTATAATCATGTAAAAGTGTTGTTTATCAGTAAAGGGGTTTTCTAGGCAAACACTATTGATGACCCATTTTTAGGATAAGTCATTAATAGTTGATCAGCCGGGGTCCAGCACTCAGGTTTCCAGCCGATCAGCTGATCCGGTATGCACTGTCAGCACTATAGCACAGAGGGAAAGCAGTTAGCTCCGACCCCTGTGTAGTGGGTGGCACTGGTAATTGCAGGCGCAGCTCTCATTAAAATTAATAACCGCTGCACCTGCAATTTTGAGAGTCGACCACTACACAAGGGGCGGAGCTAACTGCTTCCCCTTTGTGTTGTGGTGCTGACTGTGGGCGCCTAATCAGCTGACCAGCAGGGGTCCTGAGCAGTGGCCCTCAGCTGATCGACTATTGATGATCTATCCTGAGGATAGGTCATTTATAGTATTTGCCTGAAAACCCCCTTCAATATATGTTTATCATGAGCTAGGCTTTCCGTCATCAACAGAAAAGATTTAGTTCACTGTCCATGTCCGGTATCTAATACCCTAATCAGAACAAAGTGGCTTGATGCACCTCAACAGCCTCTACAAACTATGTATGAAAAGAAGTAATGCATTCTTAGCTGTTCCGTTGCCATCAACGTCCTTATGGATTGTTACTGCTGCAGATATTCTTCATATTGATGGATGTTAGGTTAACTTCACTCCAAACCTTAAAATTCAAATGGGACTGCTGTTATCGCTAGTATCATTATGTCATAATCTACTGTATCTCTAGAAATGGGATACCGGGAGCTGTTTGTCAAGTCCTGCTAGGGAGAACTGATGGCCGTTGGGGTTTTTCTTTAAGTAAAAAACAGCAGCTCTGTGGTATACCGAAAAATATAGGTATGTTTAAATCATGCAGAGCCTCTACATTGTTAGGGGAAATATATCAAGGCGACCACCAGCTCCCCAATACCGGAATCCTGACAAACAGCGACACATATCTCAACCTCCTGGACCTTTTTGTATGTGGCATGAGAGGTAAATTCACCCCAGAATGCTTAGGTTGTCAACAAGGCAGAAGCAGTGCACTCCCAAATAATGAATGACTTTAGTGGTCTTACATAGTTGATTAATTTGCATTAACATGCGAGTCTAAAGTATCTATAAAGCCGGGAATTCATCAAACAGCAGCAAACATATCCTTCTGTATAAAGTTTTCAGAACTCTTAAAGAGCGTAGGTCTAGAAGTGTCCGACTTATGGTATCCATGTCAATGCTGTATTATTCCTCTCCATAAACATTTCTTTTTACAATATTTTAGTTTCTGCACGAGATTAAATTATAATCTGTACGGACGGCCTTCTGATTCTCTTCAGTTATTGGAGGAGACGAGTAATTTATGCAGTTATTCATCATATTCATAATTAATAAGCGGTGATTAAATGAGTTAGCCATGTATAACTATGTGCTGGATTTAATGTGTTGAATAATGTGCAGAGCCTCTAGTGTTTGGTAAAAGCATGAGGAGAAAACCGACATACATTTGGTAATGGAGCACAATAGAACAATGTCATTGCAAGGTTTAGAGACTAGGAAATCTTCTATAATAGAGGCTGCTTAGGTTTAGGGCAGGAGTTTGACAAGTGCCCCCTATACGATCCATAGCTTGGTACACTATAGAAGGCATATGTGCATTACACAGCCCAATAAAGGCTTCTGCAGAACCTCCAGGGAATGTGAACTGTCAATCATGGATCAGACATGAAATACAGAGTTTGACACCAGTATAAAGTTAATGCATTTAATTTACTTTTTAGTTGTTGCGACAATTTAAGTGCTGTCACCAGAACAATACACATTTCTGCCTTTCAGGTGACGTCTTTCAAGTCTCTATTATGTATATTTTATAAAAGAGTGCTAAATATTTTAGTCTCCTTTATTTAATTTTCCTTATGTATTTCCCATGTGGGGTACGTGACACGTTGGGGAAGAGTACTTGTTACTATATATTCAGTACCTCATTTACAATTCTTGTATTCATTTTAATATGAATGGTACGGAATGAATTACTTGTTTTATTTTTCAAAGTGATATTACAGGAACTCTCTAGTTCAAATCGATACACTGTGTTATGCATAGTGCAGAGACCAAGAGGAAGGCGTATGCCACAAAGACATCATGGGGAAATTTACACAGCGTTTGATGCCACTATTCTGGAGTACAAAAGTCGCAAATCTTGGCGCGAGACCTGCTTCTCCAAAAGTTTTGCAACTTTTCAGTTTTCTGTTCTGGTTGTGTTACCTTTGTATAAAGTGGGTGGGGCTTTCAGGGGAGGGCGTGGCTATCCTGGACTGATACATTTATGTACAATGTAAACCAGAAACTGGTGTAAATTATACCTGAAATTTGTGCCAGCTCCTAACTGGCGTAGATTTCTATGGCAGGGCATGAAGGAGACGGGAGGCAATTAAGGGCTTAAACACATGACCGTGTTTGTGAATCATTTTGCGGCCATGAAAATCCCACCCGCAAAAAGTGGCGAAAGGAAACCATTGATTCTAGCACTATATTACTACACAGGAGAAAAGATAGCAATAGCGCAGAGTTTGAACAGTTAAAAAAAAAAAAGACTTGTAAGAAATGAAGTAGTTTCGAAAAAAACAGATTCCTCCAAGATGGAAAACTAGGGCAATACATTAAAACATGGTCTGAATGGCTCTCCCACAGGAATAAATTGTTTTGATGACACATTTACACTTACCTACCAGTCAGTATACCTTTTTAACCTAATGCAATTATTTCATAACTTGGATATTGGATCATAAAGCAGAGCCTCAAATCCCCTGTTGTTCCCTTCCCATCTTTCCCTCATCAATCCGCGACCAACTTTTGTAATCTGTTTTATTAATATTGCAGATATAACCTACTACATGGAAGATTTGGAAACCCTTTTGTGCTGTTGTACTTGTAGCCTACCTACCCTTGTTACTTTCTGTACCCTCCCCAAATGTCATAAAGACTTTAAAAAAAGAACGCTCGGTGCGGAGACCGCTTCCAGCATCAAGTGTTAACTTAAAGACCCCCCCCAAAAAAGACTTCATTGGTTTGTGCGCAAATACACTCCATTGCAGCGAGTGTATTTGCGCGTGTGACCGGTTTTTAAAGTTCTAATATATGAAGAGGTGTGTGCCTTTTCATATATATGTGGCATTGTGCGCTGGCAGAAATTATACTAGGACTAGTGTTGAACATGCCAGTATTAGCAAATTTCCCCACAAGGGTATGTTAAGAGCGGAAGGGTTTAACTGCAGAAAATCCATCTGGTATTCTACTGCAGAGTTCTGCAGGGGCCAATGCAAAGGATTTTTATGCAGACTTGCTTGTGGATTTGCAGCTGTGGAACCAGAGGAGAAAAATGGATGCTCACTTTCTGCATCTCCTCTCTGCTCCATAAGGAGTCTTACTGCCGCCCCACCGATTTCCAGGCCTCCAGGGATGACATCTAGACCCATGTGATTGCTGCAGCCTGTGATTGACTGTCTATGTGACGCATTATTATAAATTTGTGACCAATTTGCATCATAAATTGACTTGCTGGGAATTTAATACTATAAGCTAAATTTACCATACTGATTTTTTGCAGCATGTGGATGTGACTTCTTGAAATCTTAAGGCTTATACTATAAAACACTGCGGATGTGTGCAGGCGATAACACCGTGTAAAATCTGCATTGTATATGCCAAATGTGAATATACCCTCAAAAACGAATCACTGCTGTATGTTAGGCACTACCCCTCAGGCCCCGGAATAGACATAATACAGTTTATCAGTTGTGCCCAATGTTCTGCTTTAAACTTCATTGCCATGCCCTTTACCTGATAGTGTATAAAGGTAAAGCTTGCAATCTACGAAGACTACTCCTTCTTTGATGACAGCGACTTGATAATCAGCTGATCACCACAGGTTTGACTTCTGGAATCATGGTGATCATCTGTTACCACCTGGGAATTTCATCCAGCTACACATTTTCCCTGCAGTGGCTACTATAAGGAAAATATAGCATTACATGCTGGTCATTCGTATGAATGGCTATTCATATAATATATGAATCAGTTGGGTCTGCCATAGCAAAATTAATTCTTAGCTAGAAGCCCTCCATTCTGGATCTCATATCTTTTAACAGGAAACAACAAGAACAGTAGCCTGATTTACAGAGTTCTTTGATCTGTTATGCTCCATTGTATAGCCTGACATTGGATTCCTGCAGTTCCCCAGCTGTTGCTTCAAATTCTACCATACTTTTCCAGCTGGTACTTGACAGATAATGGCATCATGCCGTTTATACTGTAGTCCAAGAGCAGCTGACATGCCACATGGATTTTTTCTTTCTACAGGCTTAAATTGTTAAAGTATAGCATTGTGTGGGGTCTAAGAAAATATTCCACATGTCCAATTTATGGAACTGAATTCTTGTGAACACTAGATGCCATCATTGCCTAACATGTAATATGCAGTTTTTAAGTGTTGCTCTTTTGCTTGCAGACCTGATGGCACCAACCTGATCCAGTTCCTAGTGGAGTGACACACAATAAGCCTGATATTGGGGGATGGCTCTACATATCTCTGCAATCTCCATGATTTTCTTTGCAATCATGGCTTCAGCATCATCAGCTTCAATCAACCAAGAAGATTACCCTGCCGACGAAGGAGAACAGGCGTCTAGTAATGACAACTTAATATTTGATGACTACAGGGGTAAAGGCTGTGTGGACGACAGTGGTTTTGTGTACAAACTAGGAGAGAGATTTTTCCCAGGTCACTCTAACTGTCCTTGTGTATGTACAGAGGATGGACCGGTTTGTGATCAGCCGGAATGCCCTAAAATTCATCCAAAATGCACTAAGGTTGAACATAATGGATGTTGTCCTGAGTGTAAGGAGGTGAAAAACTTTTGTGAATATCATGGGAAGACTTACAAAATCCTGGAAGAATTTAAGGTAAGAGTTAAAGTTTCATATGTTGTATCGGTTTGGGATGTGGGGAGTGAAATCTACCAAAGGCAATATCTGCATTTCCTTGTATTTGTATTGTGTGTGTGTATGTAAAGGACAAATTAGATTGTCAGCCCCATAGGCGCAGGGACCAGTGAGAGTCGTTACATTATAGTTGTATGGACTATGTTAGTACTTTACAAATGAGGGCTGCTTTCTGGTCTCATAGCAGCCTTGGTTCTTTCATTTATTATACATCACTTCTGTGTATGGATTGAGGATAAATGTGATATTTTTGGGATGGATGGCTGCAGATAGACCTGAGAGTATGAACCAGGGACTCTAACACATGCAGAATTTCCTAAGAGCTCATAATCTAGACATAATATAATGTGTAAACACTATACAGTCCCCTGTGTTGGTCATAATTAAGCTAAATAAACTTTGATATTATAGTCCCATAACATTATGTGAATCATTATGAATCCCTGTATGAATATGTTATAATAACTACAAATAAAAATGCTGGTCATTAGTTCAAGAATTACTTCAGCTGAGCACATTCTCAGCTGAAAAGCAATAGCGATATGGGAAATTGGTAAAAGGCGTAATGCAGTAACAGCGGAAAATCTTTAAAAAAGAGACAATCGTAAACTTTGTTAATAAGGAAATGAGGTCTTGGGGAATAAAAACTTCCCAGCTGTTTAGAACCCTGTAACACCAGGCCTTATTAAAACTGTATCTTGTAAAGAAAGGCATAGCTTTAGTATCCTGGACCATAGTTTGTAACAGAACTCTCTAAATATCACATAGATTTTGTAGTACTGGTCAAGGCAAAGGATTCCCATTTGGTGCCCCTTTGGCTCCAGGGCCAAGGTTTGACCGCAGTCACCCCCCCCCCCCCCCCCCTATAATTAGGCCCCTGCTATTAAATCCATTTCAAAATCAGTCTGCATCGGGGCTTTGAAGATTCCAAGGAAAATTGTCTTTTTTTGAAGATTGGTACAAATATAGGAGGAAATTTACTAAGCCTGACATTTCCAATGCTGGCCTTAGTACAGATCCCTCTAGCGCGCAGTGTGCCTAATGAATGAAGAGGAGCATGCCTTTTCATGTATTCTGTGTATCTCTAATTTCAGAGAAATGTACACAAGGTCTGATCCGGCGTACATTTCTGGTAGAATTTACACCAGTTTTTAGTGTAAATTCTACATAAATTTGTTGGTCTGTGGCAGCTATGCACTGTGAAACCCCACCCACTTTTTCAAAAGTGTCGGGGCCGGCACAGAAAGAAGAAAAGTCTCAAAAAATTGCACAAATACCTGCTTGCACAAAAATGTGTGAGTTTTTTTATGCCAGAAACTGGCGTAAAACGTTTTATGAATGTCCTTTATAGAGTTGTCCTCTAAAATCATATATTTGCTTGTCATTTAGTAAATGGGGAAATAATAAGCTATAAAGACAAGAAATAGATTGCTTTTATTATGATACTAGATGGTGGGCACTGTGATATGCAAATTTCCTTAATACTATTTAACTATACTGGATATTTTATCTTCATAACCAGATTTTCATTGCGGCACAATAGGCATATCTCTATGGGTGGCCCCATGCGGAACATCTCCTACTGTTAATGGTTAGGAGACAGATAAACAGTAGTATGGGCAAAACTTAATTCCTGTCTATGAAGTCTTAGTTTTGCAGCTTTGTTGTCTTTCTTTTAGTCTTAGGCTTTTATACATGTAGCAAATGTGAAGTTAGCATTCAACACCTTAAATGTACAGATACAGCAAACTTTAATTTGACCATTTCAATGGATTTTCTTGTGTTAATGTGGTTGTCCGAGTTAAGGAAATCCCTGTCAATGGGTCCCCCATGCATTAAAATAAAAAATCATCAGTTACTCATCTCCCCCCACTCCGCCATTCGTCTCGCGCCGCTGACTCCAGTCTCTGCTGTCTGTTTATAGGCAGTTGTGATGTTTTGCAAACCTGCTGTAGCAGCCAATGACAGCACTCAGCTATGATTGCTGAGCGCTGTGATTGGCTGCTGCAGCTTACTTGTAGATGGGCTCAGCATGCAAACTGAAATCACAAAGAGGCTGGAGGTTTACGGGATGTTACAATTGCCTGTTAATGGACAGTCAACACCGGACCCAGTGGTGGGGGATGAATGGCGGAGCGAGGAGAGGTAACTGTTGATTTGATATTTTAAGGCATGCGGACCCATTGACAGGTGTTTCCTTAACTCAGACAACTTTAAAGGGGTTGTCTCGCGAAATCAAGTGGGGTTATACACTTCTGTATGGCCATATTAATGCACTTTGTAATATACATCGTGCATTAAATATGAGCCATACAGAAGTTATTCACTTACCTGCTCCGTTGCTAGCGTCCCCGTCGCCATGGTCCCGTCTAATTTCGGTGTCTTCTTGCTTTTTTAGACGCGCTTGCGCAGATGGGTCTTCTCACTTCGCCTCGGCAGCATCAGCGTTTTGGCTCCGCCCCCTTGTACGCGTCATCGTGTAGCTCCGCCCCATGACGTGTGCCGGTTCCAGCCTCCTGATTGGCTGGAATCGGCACGTGACGGGGGCGGAGCTACGCGATGACGTGTACAGGGGGCGGAGCCAAAACGTTGATGCTGTCGGGCCGAGCCGAAGGGAGAAGACCCATCTGCGCAAGCGCGTCTAAAAAAGCAAGAAGACACCGAAATTAGACGGAACCATGGCGACGGGGACGCTAGCAACGGAGCAGGTAAGTGAATAACTTCTGTATGGCTCATATTTAATGCACGATGTATATTACAAAGTGCATTAATATGGCCATACAGAAGTGTATAACCCCACTTGATTTCGCGAGACAACCCCTTTAAGTATCAATTCAAAGCTTGCAGTAACAGTGTGTTCAATGTTTTAAGTGTCAAGTAAATATTTACTATTTCTCTCATCTTGCATGACACATCAATGTGTTTGTAGTGCTTAGTGTTTTTTTACATTTTAATAACTTATTATATTTTTCAGTTTTTTTATTTAGTCTCATATCTTTTTTTCTATAGACCTGTAATTGCTCTTTAAAAGCGTATGGCCTTATTAGTCTCCTCACTCACCTTCTAGGTGCTCTCCCTAAGGAGAAACGATACCCTTCCTGACCCTTGTCACAGGCCTTTTACTGGCCAAGCCAGAAACCTGTTGCAAACTGATGAGAGGCAACACCCCCCCCCCCCGAAACAGCTGTCCGTGTATGGAATTGTGGCTTGGTTTCAATTCTCAGTCATTGTTATAAGGCTTGTATAAAGGGTCTGACATTGACTTGCAGGAATGCTGCCTTTCAATAGGTGGCGCTGCAGAGATATTGTTCCATCTTCCTCGTTTGCTCTTTAAAAGTCACTGCCATGTGTGATTCTTTTTCTAGCTTTAAAAAGTTAATTTCTAATATACATAATATAGTAGGGCAGACAGTTAACAAAATTTGGATAGATAAATCACTCACTGAGATTTCCTGCTAATTTTCCCTCTTGCTTTCTCTTTCTGATTAGAAGTTGCTAGATATACAGTATTTGGGTCCCAGAGTATTCCTTCCATAAAGGTCTCTTACACCATATCCCAAAGCAACCTAGCTATGTGAGGACTTACATACCATTAAATATGGTTACAGGGAGTGCAGTCCAATTATTGTTAAATTAATATAAGAAAACAATGTATCACCTCTATCTTTTTACTATTTGAAATATATATGTTCTACTAATTAAAACATACTGATGTATATACTTTCTTTTATTAAGTTTTTATTTTATGATTGTAGATTTTTAAAAAATCTGTTTTCTGTATATGATTATAGGGGTAGTCAACTTACTTGAGCTGCTGTTAATATCAGTTCAAATGGGAAGATGAAATAAATAACTTTGCAGGATCGCCTTTTTAAAGGTCAATATCAAACTTTTTCACAGACCTTGTATAAAATGACAGGGAATATAGGCCAAAGCCAGAGTCTTCTCCAGAAGGAAAAGAGAACCACGGACAGACAGACTGTTTCAGGATGTTTGCCTCTCACCAGTGTGTAGTGGGTTGGCTGGGAGAGAGGCCTATACATGTGGGTCAGGAAGGGTATACCTGCTTCTGGAAGGTGTGAGCAGACTTATAAGGCCATGCATACACTGCTTGGAAATGCCTCTATAGTGCCACCTATTGTCACAAGGTCTGACATTGACTTACAGGAATGCTACCTTTCAATAGGTGGTTCTGTAGAGGTATTGTTCCATCTTCTCATTTGTATGCATAGCCTAATACGCCTCCTCACATCTTCTATGTGGAACAATACTGTGATAACAAAAAAGACCCCCTAGCACTCCAGTGATATGGATGTAGGTGAAAAAAAGGGGAACTTACTTCGTCGGGGTTCCTGGTCAACGACACCCCTTAATCCCAGAATGCATATAGTATAAACAGATATTGGATATGTTTTTCAAAGTTCCAAAGATGAAGATTTATTCAGCAAGATGCAATGCGTTTCGGCTTTCATACAAGCCTTTGTCAAGCATCTGAGTCTACACCTCTTTAGCCCTACATTCTAATCTTCTCAACCTCTTATTCCCTACCATTGGAGCGCTAACTATCTTCTATGTGCTCTCATTCAGTATCAACTATAGTCTTCTTGTTCCAGCAGTTCAGAGATGTGCTTTACAGCAGCCATTGGGACCTGTGGTCTGGAGATGACTCATTGATTTCTATGGGATAGTTTTCTAGCCATGCGCTGTTACCAATGCAGATGTCATTATGCAGGGAGGGGGAGGAGATGAGCTGTGACCATTACCCATGTCAGCTGTATATAGGTGTTATCTTTCATTGTAATCTTGACTGTGATAACAAGGGGATGTCTACCAAAGAGTAGCTGAATGAGACAAGCTGCAAGTCACCCCAGAAGTGAAGCAACATTTGGAGTTACTTACAGCATTGCAAGATGTTAGGAGCTCAGATAGGAAAGAGGCTTTGTTTTTGGTTAAAGCATTCCTTGGTGGTGCAAAGGAGCACTGAAGTCATTACAAATTGGTCTTGGGGGAAAACCAGACAGCCCTTGAGTTCCATGAAGGTGCTGAGATTCGTCTGGCAGCCTGCAAAATGTCAGAAACAGAAAAAGCCAGTTGCATCAACCTTTCTTAATCCACTAAAACTCCAGTCCAGTATCTGTCCAATGGAAGATGGGGAGTTTATCTGCATTTGTAACTAGATGTATTTCACCTTGGGTTTCCTTTTTTTTTGGTTTGTTCAAGTGAACTCATCCTGCTCCAAGTCTTTCCTCCCAACTCTGAAAGTTATTACAGAACAAGGTGATTGATCTTTATTTCTTAAAAAGTGTTCCTACAGAAAAGCAATGTTACTACTGGAACTCATGACCTCTGCAATCTCAGCCATAAAATGCAGAGATTCTGGAGAAATCTGATGGCTCCCCATTGTCCTTGGACCTTCCGTTCTATCAGCGGGTACAAGGAGGTTTTTTCTTTGGTGGACTTAGGAAGAACTTGTGTGTGTGGAGTCCCTTTGACAATTTGGGATCCATTTATCATTACAAGCAGACAGACACCAGTCCTTGGAGGGAGGGAGCACATCCCCACTTTTTACTATAACAGGGACTCCAGGAAGTGAAAACATGCTAGACCTCTTCCAACTTCAAGGAACGTTTTTTTCTTGGCCCTAAAAGTTGCCAGAGCTCAGTTGGAGGAGAGAAACCTAAATGTTTATTTTGATAATACAACAAGGTTTTATATAACCCATAATCTCTTCACTGACGATTCTCTCAGCGGACATTCTTCTCTGGGCAGAATTCCATCTTTAGAGTCTCTTAGCGGTTCATTTACAGGTCCTATATCTTTTCTTCTAACTCCTTCAGGTTTTCTCTGGCAATCACTGAAGGTATGAAGGTTGTAAACCTTTCATCTCCTTAGGTATGCTGTTCCAGTGGTCTTCCTCACATAGATGCTGCCTTGTGTTCCAGACAAACAATTACTGGTAAAAGTAATTAATTTTTTTTTTGCCAACACAGTAGTTTCCAATATGGCATAACATTCTACAGGTAAAAGTAATTAAATTTTATTTTGCCAACACAGTACTTTCCAATATGGCATAACATTCTACAGAAGTTGCAAACAGCAGTGCTCACAGTAAGGGTGAATGCCCACGGACAGATTTGCATCGCGATTCCCACATGTGAATTCCACAGTGGCAAGGTTCTATTGAAGGTAATAGCTTTCTGCCTGCCAACGCACACATACGGATTTGTACAGTGGGTTTCCTCGAGCGTAAAAGAATTGCGGCATGTTCTATTTTAATGCAAATTCACTGAGGGAGGGCTTCATTGATATCAATGGATGCGAAACCGCGAAAATTCGCATGGAAAAACGCAATCACTCGCTGGCACCTTTTTGTTTTGATTCGCGGTACTCCCGTGAGGTAAATCCGTGAGTGTATTCCGCCTTGCTGATGGGCATGAGCCCTAATGTAAGATTTGGTAGCATGACATAGCACCGCCCACAAAGAAATCTTTCAGAACAGACTGCTGTTATGTCTTAGAGCCACAAAGTATGGTGTATATAAACTAGAATATTGGTACATCGTACTATTTTATACACCAGAATACTTTATCACAGAAGTGTCAATACAATACTGATGTAAAAAGAGCTTTCTTTGCCAGTAAGCACCAGAGGTCCAGGTCCTAGGGCATCCAGTTGCAGGTGGCAACCCCAGGACCAGGTGTGGCATTTATTTATATTTTTCAACTGCCCAGACAGATCTGAACCCCTGCTTCCTGCAAGACATGGAAAAGGGCTATCCAATCTTCCATTTTTTTCCTCCCAGAGATTCCAGAGTTTTATTTCAAAACCTTCAGGTAAAAAAAGAAAGCTGGCTCTTCTAGCGCACAGAGAGAATGAAAGTCCTGGAGAAGGACAGTATAGAAGCCCAAACTGCTGAGGAGACTCCATGGAACAAGACCATTATTCAAAAGGACGGCTTGTCAGGGAGATCCATTTGACCACACTACACATTCCATTTTTGGAGGGAGGGAGACAAGAAGGATCAAGTTGGAAAACTTCTACCTATCTCCCCTCTACTGTCCATAACCAGTGCTTCATTGATTAGTGGAGCAGCAGTGAATTTGCTGTCACATGGCACCACTGCAGTCCGCAGAGGAAGCCTGCAACTTGGAGCGGAAGCTGGTAGCTAAAGCACTGGACCTTCTGCACTCCTCCATCACTTCTTCGCAGTCTCCATTCACTTTTGAGTCCAGGGACCGGAGACTGGTTGCAGCAGTCATACTCTTAGCCACGCACAAGACTGAATGACCCACAAGTGAGCGGAGGCCAGAGCAACCAGGTACTCAAGAAGTGAGTATTTGTTGTTTTATTATTTTTGGAGCTCTGCAATATGTTTCAATTCTATCTGCATCCTGAGGGCGTGAGTACAGGGCTCTGGGGCTACCAGGGGGCCCAGAAAGATGCATTCTTTGCCTTATGCTTAAAGTAGCCCTAGGGTGGTGTGTATGTGCTCAGTTTCTGTATTCCTGTGTAATGTATGTGTGTATAGGATGTGTAATGTCAATATATGTGTTATGTGTGTGAAAAAATATATGTAAAATGCTGCATCCTAAATTGTATTTTATTACTACAGTACAGCAGTTAGGCCCTATTCACAATTCCTCTATTTGTTTCTTGTTATTCTGTTCTGTCAGGGAACAGAAGAACAATATAAAATGGCACACAAGATCTGTAAAATAATGAAAATCCCTAGCAGCTGCCAAAACCCATTGACTATAATGGGTTCTGTCCAGTTTCCATCATGGTTTCTGCCGTTTTATCTGTAAGCATAACACAACATGCTGCACTAACTTTGCCATATTTATGATGGAAACAATGATGGAACGAAAGAAGTGCATACAGGGTGTAGTCACAGAGACAGATCCAGCGCTGTATCTCCCCACTGGTGTCCTATATTGGACATTCAGTCCGTATGCTATCTGATTTTACTACAGAGAGGACGCAGATAGCACAGGAACCCATAATAACCAAACAGGCTATTCAGACATGCAATTTTTCATAACGGCCATAGACATGTGTATAAAAATCACAGCATGTCCTGCTCTCATCTGTTTTCATGGACGAGAATAGGACGTTCAATGTGTGAGGCTCCATGAACATGTGACAGCACATAGATGAGTAAATAAGCCCCCAAAAATACATTGTTAGTATTGTATGGTGTACAATATGGTGATATTCCTATGTACGGTGTATGATAGCATCATTCATCATTATTAATATTTTAGGCTATGTTCTCATCTGGTTTGGAGCTTCCGTCCATAGCTTCTGGTCCAAATCTATCCAAAATTCCTGGACAAACCAGCAAATAAAACTGGGGTATAAGCACCAACAGTGCCGAGGGTAGCATGAACTCGAAATACGACCCTAAATGTAGTTTTTGTAGCACTATTCACTAACCTGGTTGTAACTGGCCCACTACTACTTGGGTGCAAATATGTCTCTGATGCTAAGAAAACCAGCAACATTATATAGACGTACAATGACTTAAAGGGGTTGTCTGAGTTATATTTATATGGGCCCAACGCATCCCTCTCCCCAAAACATTAGCTTTAGTAATTTTACATTGTCTCAAAAACGCGCCTGTTCTCTGATAACAGAAGCGGTCATGCGACCATTGATGTCACCATTGCATATAGGGCTGTGACGTCCTGTAAAGATATCACATGGGACAGTCTACTGTAACACCGCCCATGTTTATTGGACATCACAGCTGACATCTGTTTCGGGGCTGTACCTATTTCCTGCCACCAGGATCGCGCAGTCGCAGTTCTCTGATTCAGCCAAGGACAGCCACGCAGTCTTCTCCCTCCACCGCTGAGACCACATCTGTCACTGTCAGTCTGTGTCAGCTTAATTACCGCGGACACAACGCTATCACAGAGCCACAGCCATCTGGCAATGATCACCGCAAAAAAGGGAGAAAGGGTGAAATCAGCTGCGGGTCTACACAGAAAGCTACATCAAAATCTACACCAATTGTATGACTTTTGACATGGAACCTATGCAGATTTTGGCACAGATTTTCCGCTTTGGACTTTTTGTTTGGCATGTCCTGTCGGATCTACAATGGACTATCTCAATGGAGCTTCCTAACACACATGAGAACATAACCCTACTACACAAAGTGTACAATATATTTCATAGAAATACTCCCATACGCAACTGTATCTGTGTAGAGTATATATGAATATGTTGTTGTTAGCTGTTTAGTCGTTCACGACCCTAAAGGCGAGCTCCCTCTATGTTTTACGGTTTTGCGCTGCTTCTTTCAGTTGTGTGATATCCATGCCAGTATCAGCTCATACAGTATCGGCCATCGTGTCCTTTGGCGGCCGGGTCTTCTTTTGCCACTGATCTGTCAAAGCATTATAGATTTTTCTAGCGACTCTGCTCGCATTAGATGGCCAAAATACAGGAGTCTGAGTGCGGTCATCTTGCCCTCCAGTGATATATCGGGTCTTATACGATTCAGGACTTCTCTGTTTGTTACTCTCGCCGTCCAGGGCGTACGCAGCAGCTTTCGCAAGCACCACAGCTTAAATCCATCAATCCTCCTTCTATCAGCTTTTTCTGCAGTCCAGCTTTCACATCCATACATGGCTATTGAAATAATGGTGGTTTGCACTATCCTGCCTTTAGTTGCTATGCCAATATCCCTATTTTTCCAGATTTTGTATATGTATAATTTTTTTTGTCTGTCTATACACATTCTGTCTGTATGTACAGATAGAAACACATGTAACAAGCAATGAGATGTTTTAGGGCTCGTTCATATCAGTGCTCCAGCTTTGCATTTTTTTTGTCCATTCATGGAACAGGTAGATGACAACCCCCAGAAAAACTGTATCTTAAGCAAATCTGTGGCCAGATTCATATGGTAATGAATGGAAAGTCACCAGCCTTTTAGATGGTTCTTGTGACTCCTGGTTTTTGACGTCCATACATTCTTCATGACTTGATACCCTCATGCGATACACAGTATAATGAATCAGATATACAGGTCAGGTACTATTTTCACAAAAAGTTTGAAATTGTTTTGACATTAAAAGTCAACCAGAGGATAATTCCAGTTCATAAAGCTGCTTTAGTACAGTCTGCTTTAATCTATCATTTATCATGCTGATCACATCATTGTGAGACCTTTGGAAATGTTCTCTGTTTATTAAATATTGATGCGTGCTTTATTTATTAGTGCCATGATAAATGACTTGTAATATAAGAAAAAGTTTTAGAACTCCTCTTTGACCGTCTTATTATAAATGTAGATTTTACCACTAACTGAAGGAACTACTGGATAATTGGCTGCTCTTAATATATGTATTTGCACGTCCATTCTAAAACTCCTGGTGGCTATGGTTGTACCATTGTAAATCATGTCAGACCAAGTAATTTACATGAAATTTCAGGTCCCCGGTGGAAAGCTGATTGCAGAGGGGTATCTTGCCGCTGGAAAGCTTTGCAATCAGCTGTTATGACCTCGGGAAAATGAAGTGCCCTGCTGCACAGAAAATAAAATATTACATCCCACCAACTGATATCAGTGGGCATCCAGATATTTTAACAAATGTTAGTGGCCCTACAGACTAGAAATCTGTGCTTGGTGCCGTTTATGCTTTAAGATCTGCCTAATTACAAGGGTCCCATTTATCTTAACAAACCCTAAAAGGCAATAATGTCACTCCACCATATATTACCATTATAAACGGGACTGAATAAGCCACCATACTGATACTGAATAAATACTATGCAAACATCAATATTACCCATCATATAGTGACCATATAGTGGTAGACACAATTCTACTCAGGCACTCGGCAGGCCATATAAGTGAATTCAGTGCAGCTAAATCTAATGACTCACTTGTGACATTTTTTCTGATTGGAGTTGTTCACCTTTTCCATCTGATCCAGATCATCATGATGACTTCTTCCAGCCACAACCTATGTTAGCAGTTTTTGCTGCTCAGACATATTTGGTTCCTCACTTTTCCAACATCCTCCATAACATTTCCTAATCTACACAAACTACTTAATCCTTCTGCTACTCTTATTTCTGTACCTCTTGCTGCTACGTTTGAACACTATAACTTAAACCTGCCGTTTTGCATAGTGCCCCAAAGATAATGGTGTTAAAACTCTAATGTCTTCCCAAATAAATACCATGCAGACCGCACCCCTGCAAAAAAAATAGCACCAGATAATGCTTGTAAAAACAACAGCGCCTTATATTGTGCCCCAAACAACTATACTGCACCACACAGTAAACTTGCCCTCTTTGTATCCTAAAAAGTAGTAGTACCCTCACACAATCATAGCATTTTATTAGTGCCCTCCTTAGGTCCTCCTCATAGTGCCCCACACAGTAAAAATGACCACTTTAGTGCCCCATACATAGCAATAAAGCCGCTTTTGTGCTTCTTCAACTGTAAGAATGCAGCTTTGACAGTAATAATGCCCCTTTCGGCTGCAACACAGTAATAGTTACCCGCATTGTGCTGGCTGCACTGTAAAAATGCCCACTTTTGTGCTCCCTACAAAATAATACTGCCACTTTGCTATAAAATAATTTTATTGTGTGCATTACAGAGACAAATGCAAAAACGTAGGTGCTCTGCATCCAAAGAAAACAAGCAACAGAGTAACAGGATAAATTACCTAGAGATAACCATGCAAATCCCAAATAGAGCTGACCTCAATAAATCACAGCAGTGATGTACAAAAGCCTTGATCAGTGAGCCAGACAGTAAACTGAAAAGCCAGCATATCAGTAATCAAGTGATAGCAATCTGGGGCACTCACCCCTCAGCAGGGCTCGGATGAGAGGTAGGTGACCACCTCGGGCACCACCTCACCACAGGGCGCAAGTTTATTGAAAAAAAGTGTTGTGCTGCTTATCTTTCCAAACAGTGGGGGCGCTCATTGCTACAGGAGGCCCTGGGAGCAGTAAGCATGCTTTATATTATTACTTACTGATCCCTGAGTCCTCTGATTCATGCGGCAGCACGGCACTGAGTTCTGATGTCGCCCGGCATCAGGAAAGCAGTGCAGCAGCTCCAGGAACAGGAGAGGACGCAGAGTGCCAGCAGCCGCAGCACGCAAATCTCACAGTGACTTTTCAGCATTATTTATTCATTTTCTTTATTTTATTTGGCCTGAGGTCTGAATTCAGGGGACTGGAATCTCTATTAACTTTTAAGTCTCCCATGTCCCCTGGTACTTCCAATTTTATTTGATAAGACAAGGTTAATTATTTGCATCTGCATCAGTTATGGGGTCTGGGTCTGCGTTGGCTTTAGATCTGAAGTCTGTATTAATTATGGGGTCTGATATAGGGTTTATAATAATTTTGCAGCTGTTCTGAGGTCTGTATTCATTTTGGGGTCTGTAATAAAGGTTTGACTAGCCAAGTAATTCTTTTATTGTAAGTGCTTAGAATGTTATAAAAGACATACTTACCTCACGTATCCCTCGCTACTGCCAGTGCGCCTCCGGTCTTTGTATTTCCTGATCCCTCTCAATATGGACATGTGATTGCTACAAGGAATCGCTGTTGGCAGCAGTGACCTGATTGATGTTGACTGGATACTGCTGCCGCCAGTGATTAGCTGCATCAGTTACATGATCCTAGCTGGATCTGACACTACAGAGACCAGCATGGAGCCTTGGAATGAGAGCGGAGGGGATTGGTAAGGTACCTTTGTTACCTTTCATCATTCTATAAAATTCTAAGAAGTTTTCAAAAAGAATTTACATACTTGGGAAATGGAAATGTAGTCCTTGGACTACAATGCAAAATTTGTAATAGTACTCTGCAACTACCATGTGACATTTATAATAGCGGTATATTCTTTTTTGACATAGAAGCCCTTGCCCCCCCCCCCCCCCTCAGGGTTCGTCCTGAATACGGCTGTTATTCCCTCTAGCTATGCCCCTTGCCATAGATGTCATCAGAAAACTGTGCAGTCTTAGGGAGAAATTGTCATGGTGGTCTGGGTTGAATGGAGATGAAAAGTTAAATGAACGAACCCAGGAGACGGTGTCACTGAATTAAATACTTATTTATTATGCCTTACTCTCATCTATTAAAATGTGTTTACATCTCTTTTACCAGCAAGTATTGCACTTTTGAATTATTTTCTGTATTGGGGGTGCACTTTACCTAATCTGCTTAGGACACCAAAACACATTGTCCTTTCCCTGCTACTAAATAGAGCATCGTGGCTCAAATGAAACAGGCTGGTTAAAGATCTGGAGAAGTAACACAATTACTGGTCACTTGGATGAAAAGAACAAGCAAGTGACCAGTAATTGCATACACTAAATAGCAAGTAGTTGCAGGACTAGTTTAATAGCAGTGTGGCAGCATCTGACCAATGACGCTCCATGTGTAGTAAGTGCAAAGCCTGCACTGTGATGTCGCACACAGGGGTACAGTTGAAAGTTGTTCTTCCTTGTAAAACTGAGGCAACAGGCCAAAAGTTTGGTGCCTCATATTCCATGAGGAAGGTTATTGAGGGATTGGGTCTTGGGCATTTGCCCTTTTCCCCCAACCCCTCCCATCACTGGGCTTGACATAACACTCTTCTATTGCAGAAATTAGTAGACTTGTCAACTGCATAGATTTCATTTTTACCTCTGAAAAGTTTTTGAGATTTTCAGTCTGATGGGTTTCATGACTCCAAGGGCGATTTCATACGTGCCTATGTGCAGTTGTGCAACTCCACTCCCTGAATTAAATGGCTATTTAGCTTAATGAGTTACAGATGTGTTTTTCCCTGCAGAACTGTGCAATGTATTGCGCATTTCCTTGTAGATTGAGCACACATTTGCGCACTCATGGATGTCTGCCCAGTTTTTTCATGTATGCCAAATGCATGCACAAAAACAAGAGCTGTGGACGATCCCAATGACATCAATGGATTCTATTCACTGTGTATTGCGTGTGTACATTTTACATGTGCAGAAACCAAAGACCCCCTTAGAAGCCTATGGTGGAGTGTGCAAATGCGTGTGCAATAGGCAAAGAGATGCGTAATACACCACGCAATTCTACTGGAAAAAGAACACATCCGGAACTCATTGTACTAAATAGCCATTTAAATCAGGTCACAGTTGTGTCCGACGTGCAAAAAAACATGCCTTGCATGCAGAAAAAGTGCAGTAAAATAGACTGGTTCATGGTGCACATATGTTGTGCTGAGTCACGCACAAGTGCGCATTCACCGTGTGCAGCCACTGTGATTGTCCTCTGGCAGCAGATAAACACCCATGCTTTATCACTCTATACGGCAGCTCTAAATACTTGTGTGCTGTAATAGCTATTTTTTAATAATGTAACCAGTCATATGTTACTGTTGTGCAGTATTTCCATTTTCCCGGAGGCCACCAGACTCTAACCTTTAAATGTGCAGAAAAGCTCGATAAAATGATACGTAATGCAACAATGTCAGAATATAAAGTAGTTTTTATTTTTGTTAAATGAGAAAAAAGGTCAGCTTGTAACAGGAGCGCTATTTCCATGACACGTACAGTAGTCACCCTAACTAGGGTGTGTTGGATATCAAAATAATAAATGGGGGATGAAAATATTTTATTTTAGCCTTTTTTGTGATTAAAAAAAAATCTTTGAAGTTGGAAAATTTAACAGTTTTAATAATTTTTTCAATTAAGAAATGTTCCAGATACCAATTACTATGCCGATAAAAATAGTAAACAAATAATGCCTCCTTTATCGAAAAAAATGTAAAATTCTCTTTAGAATGACTGTTTGGGTCTTGAAAAACAAAAACACATCAGTAGTCTAAAACACTGCCTACATGAGCAGTGCTGGCCAGTTATGTCGTGTTTTAGGCCGTAATCACATGAGTGTATGCATATTTATGTGCACCGCATTTTTGTGGAATGGACGTTGCGTATTAGCATACGTAAGTACGTGTTTTACGGTAGTTTTTGTATAGTTAGTGATTGCACGCACATAAAAACACGCAACTATGCCTCCATTCATTGAAGTGGGCAATTAAAGGGGTTGTCTCGTGACAGCAAGTGGGGTTATACACTTCTGTATGGCCATATTAATGCACTTTGTAATGTACATCGTGCATCAAATATGAGCCATACAGAAGTTATTCACTTACCTGCTCCGTTGCTAGCGTCCCCGTCTCCATGGCTCCGTCTAATTTCGCTGTCTTCTTGCTTTTTTAGACGTGCTTGCGCTGTGCGGTCTTCTCCCCTTCTGCTCGGTCCGGCACGAGCGGCGTTCTGGCCCCGCCCCCTTCTACGCGTCACCGCGTAGCTCCGCCCCGTCACGTGTGCCGATCCCAGCCAATCAGGAGGCTGGAATCGGCAATGGACCGCACAGAGCCCACGGTGCACCATGGGAAAGAACCCGCGGTGCATCGTGGGTGAAGATCCCGGCGGCCATCTTGGTGAAGGAAGAAGAAGGAAGAAGGAAGACGTTGCAGAGCGGGGATTCGGGTAAGTAATATATATTTTTTTTTAACACATCCCTTGGGGTTGTCCTGCGCCGAACGGGGGGCCTATGGGGAAAAAAAAAACCGTTTCGGCGCGAGACAACCCCTTTAAGTTAATTAGTTCAACATGTTGCACAAGAAAATAAAGCATTCTGTGTAATTTTTGGGCAAATTAAATTTGTGCGCTAAATACGCACATGTGAATGAATCCACTCAAATTAATGGGTTTGATTCTCTGCGTAGTGCACATTTTTTGTGCATAAATGCATCCTTGTGAAAAGGTCCTTAGACTAATGACGTATACTAATGCACAATGTGCATCAGGTAGTCAGAGAATCTGGTGTGGCCATCTTTGTTTCTCCAGGCCCAGAGCGTCGCTTCAATCCTTTCCAATCCAATTTGTATCCTGGTTTTCCTAGGGGGCTTACTCTTTTTCTGCCGTTATACAACAGCGCTATATGCTGGCTAAAGCCAGTACTGCATGAGGTGACACGTTGGATAGGCTCCAACAGTAGAGAGGCTGGCAATATACAGTAAGAGAACCCGACAGATGTCTTCCAACATCGCAGCTGTACAGCCTTAAATCATAATGTCTTCAGACGTCAGACAGTGGATTGGAAAGGGTTAATAGCCTAAAATAAATGTCACAGTGCACAGTCATAATCAACTGACATATTGACAATATAGACATCTAGGAAAAAACAGAAGTGTAAGGCTGGTCTCACACGGATGCGTTACAGCCCACAGCAGAATCCGTCTCCGACCGTGGCCAACATCCATGCAAAAATGTGTAAATCTGCATTGCGGATGGCCCGGATGGTTCGCCATCGGACATACGCAGTACAGATTTTTTAGTATATTTTTTTCCCACGCTGACGCTGGGCAATGACGTGGGTACCCGCGACCTATCTGCAATGTAAATAGACCGCGGGGCGGATGACTTCCATTGACTTCAATGGAAGCCGTCCTTGCGGAATCCGCACAAGAATTTAGCATGCTGCGATTTTATTTCCGTGAGCGGAAATTAGAATCACTGTCCGCTCATGTGATTGGACATGCCAATGCTCCATTCTTGTTGAAGGATGTGGAATACTGTGGATCATTGGTGTAGGTGACGCACATGGATCCCGCACTCCAAACTCGGTCATGTGAAAGCGGCCTAATGGGCATCCAGGGGGAAAAAAGGAATTTCAGCTGTAAATATATTTAAAAGTGCATTATATTTTGATTTTGGGGCTGTAGACATCTTTTTTTGGATCCTGAAAAGCCTTTAATTTGGCCCAATACATCGAGTTGTGGTTTCTCACGCTGGAATAAATGGGACTTCTCTGAGATTATGAATCAGGAGTTTGCAGGTTAACAGATCTTTTATGGGCCATACTCCAGTGCAGGTTGTGTGAGAAAGAAAGAATATTGGCTCCAGGCTGCAGATCAAACACAGAATGCGGCAGATAAGTCCCGCGGAGAATAAAGAATGTGATATTTATCAGCTTTCCTAATAACAACTGGAAGCCTAACCTTTCCTTCCTCACCTAGACTCATGACAAGAGCTTATTAGTCAGGTTCCTTCTCTAGTAGTGACGGCAGTAAACTATTCCTGCAGAGAGGACTTGCATTACCCATGAACCCCACTCTTGACTGGTGATACAAGATCACTCATTCCGGTAACGGCAAACGTTCCATACAAACAGCCCGTATGGTTGCTATGGAGCTACTGGAGTTTGATGGCACATTTCGAGTTGATTTCTTTTCATTTTTATGGATAGTAAAAAACAACACCAATTTGGTGTTCACAGGAGCTGCAATGCTATCAGATGGAAAATCTACTAAAGTCATGGAAATGGCATGGGACAAGGAATTTTGGTGAAAACACTCTGCCATTAAATCAGTTCACGATGTCCATAATTGTGTCAAAAATAATCATCCCCTCCCCCCTCCCTTTTTGGCATTCCCTAAATCTTTGATAAAAGTAATAATGTAAACTATGTGGTATGTCTGAAGACGGGTAATTACAGAGGCCTGGTTGGGATGGACACATGGGGCAATAAAACTGGGTATCCCTCCTCCTCAGTGGCACTCTTTGGGGGTATTTCTTGACCTCAGTAGCCGGGAAGGGGTGTAAAAAAGTGCAGCTCTGTGAGGCTTCGTAAGCTCGCAGAGGTGCGGCGGTCTCAAACAGAAGTCATTCAACAAGCTGCTCCTGGAACAGCAGGAAGGTGAGTGTTCCCAGGGACGTCTTGTAAATTATACAGGCATTATAGGTAGCGATCTGAATAACGGCCGGCTCACACAGCCATATGTCGAATCCGCTTAAGGAGGCCTATAGCGGATCCCACATGTGAACCAGGTCGTGGCCCGGCGTATGGCCATGTAATGTACCTAGCATTACTGCGTACTCACACTCATATTTCTTGCACCGTTGCTTAGCGATGACACGGTTACCCATAGCCCATACACAATGTAGTTGCTTATGGGCTGTGGGTATATCTGCGACCATAGAGTACAATGGGCTCTATGTTGAGGATATCCACAGTAAAATAGAACATGCTGCGTTCTGTTTTCTGTGAGTGGAATTGTGTAATCTAATGCATTTGATTGATCCGCGGATTAACAGTTGCGGAATCTGCAATTCCTAGCTGCTTTCGTTCGACCAACCTAAGGTAGATCACTACCTTTTTATCACATGACTGAGACCCGCTCAATGGTGCCACCGGTCACTGCTTCAGGCTCTCAGGCACCTTTGGTTGCCAGGAGTAAGGAGATTTTAAATTTCCCGGGCCTTCACCAACTCCTGCGCATGTGTCCAGCATTTGGCCGGTGGGCGCATGTGCAGAAGCCGGGGAAGGTCCGTGGAGGAGGATTGCATCAGAGTTCAAATGCAGAGCCCTCCAGTAACAAGTTTCATCTTCCCTCACCGATTGCATCGGTGAGGGGAAATTAAACTTCAACTTTTTTTTAACTTTTACGTGATCGCCATTATCCATTGGATAACGGCAAACACATGACTGGGGACCGGTCACTGCGGCCACCCTGTAAAATCTCCAGACTCTTGGCTACCTTTAGTAGCCAGGAGCAGGGGGATTTTAAATTTCCGCAAGGGGAGATGAAACTTTAACTTTTTAAACTTTTTTTTTTTACACTTTTTAACTTTACATGATCACCGTAACCCAATGGATAACGGTGATCATGTGATCTGAAACCGCATACAGCGGTCCCCGGTAACATCTCCCTGCACTCGGTTATCTTTGATGGCTGGCTGCAGGGAGATTTTAAATCTGCCAGGCTCTCCAGCCTTCGGTGCATGCGGAGGAGCAAGTGGCTGGTCCAGATTGCAGCAGGACATCTGGGAGGATAGAGGTGAGTAGTTTCAGCTTCCCTCATGGATCTAATCCATGAGGGAAGTTGGAACTTTAACATTTTTTTTAAAACTTTTTTCACTTTTTCCTGATCGCTGTTATCCATTGAATAATGGCTGTCATGGGCCCTGGGAGCCTTCTGCGCATGCACGTAACATAATACATCTGGTGCCTGCGCAGAAGGTGGTCTCAGGTCCTTTCTCAACCAGAACGTTGCTGGACATCATGGGGGATGGGGGTGAGTACTCTCAGCTCCCCTCATGAATCTGATCCATGAGAGGAGCTGAAACGTTAACTTTTTTAAAACTTATTTACTTTTATCTGATTAGCGCTATCCATTGGATAACACCGATCACGTGACCGGGGGGTCAGATATCCCGAGCCCCTATGACAGCTTCAGCTTGTCGGCTACCTCCGGCAGCTGACAGCATGGCGCTGTCACGTCCTCAGCCTATGTGGCATTAATCTCCAGAGCGATTGTGATTGTGTGTTTACGGCCCTGGGGATTAAATCCCACTAAAGCAGGACGTAAAAACACTATGGGGTGGTCACTAAGGGGTTAAGTATTCCTATTATAATGGTGACTACCCACTACAGTTTTTTTTTCTCTGTGAAATTCGCAGCGTTTTTTTTTCTGCAGGGGTCTATGGGACTTGTAATGTTAAAATCGCGATCACGCAATATCACAATTTACCGAGAAATCGTGATTTTGCGCGATCGGGATTTTAACATTACAAGTCCAATAGACCCCTGCAGGAAAAAAAACCGCTGCGAATTTTGCTGTGAAAAAAAACTGTAGTGGGTAGTCACCCTTAGGTGGCACCAGAGCAGTCACCTACCCCTGCTCCAGGCCCTGGGTGAGGTCATCAAAACCTCCTGTTGCAGTTGCTAGGACTATCAAGTTTTCAAGCAGCACCTAGAAAGACCTACTTTTACTCGTGCTGTACGCCCCCAGCCTGAAAATAAGTCATAGCATGATTTTCCAGAATTTTTGAGCATGCAAAATGATTTTTCAGGTTTTTTGAGGATGCTTGAAATATAAGCCCTACTCCAAAATTAAGCCCTGCTAACAGTTAATTAAAAAAGTCAATTTAAATAGTGTCCAGGCAGCTATACATGTAAAAAAGTTAAACCTTTTTGAACAAAAATTAATATAAGACACTGTCTTATTTTCGGGGAAACACGGTAGGAGTCAGTGCTATTATCTTTAGATGCTTTTACATGTTTTATATCTTGCAGATACTGTTAATATGAATTTCCTAAACTAAGCAGCAAGTTAGCCTCATGAAATCCATTTTTGCTTTGTAATGGAAGAGTCTGGATGCGGTAATTACCAATATTTTTATGAATTTATCTCAGACTATTTAGTGCTACATTATTCTGTCTGCTTGTTTTAGCTAATTTAGTTTTAATCATTAGAGTGCAGCATGTGCCGAGGTAGCATTGTATCTTCCTAACAGCAAGCCTTTTACTCCACAGCTGGTCCGCAGCACACAGAGCACTCCTGTTAGCAGCCTTCTTTTAGGATCACTAGCGGATAGCATGCAAGTTTTTTCATCATCATAAAAGCTCATATCTTTAATCATCATAGATGCTAAAATATTTGCTCTGTTGGCAGACAGATTAGTTGAGGTAATTAGCACACTCATGCATCTGAAGTGGGAAATCTGGGGGGGGGGAGGTAGGGGCGCTACTCGATACTGTCCTTAGATGTTGTAAAGCTGTTCAACAGTGCGGAGCGGCTATACTAATGTAAAATGTAGTGGCGCTGGGATACACCGAGGTCGAGGTGGAACCCGCTGCTCTGACCCCTGTGTAGCGGCCGGCACTCATAATTGCAGGCGCAGCTCTCATTAAAATCAATGGGACTTCAGCCTTCAATTAAAAGCGCATTGATTTCAATGACGACTACGCTTGCAATTACAAGTGCCAGCCGCTATACAGGTGTAAGAGCAGCAGCTTTTGCTACGACCCCGGTGTATCCAAATGGGCGCTTCTTGGAAAATCCCTTTAAGGGAATTCTACTCACCCCACTTGTAGCTCCAGTTTCGCGATGCAGTGCAAAGTTTGTGACTGCTGACATCTGCACTGAGGTGAGGGGTCAGCAGTCACAAACTCAGCAGCGGCTGCCCCTGCTTACACCACTGCGACTGGATTGGAGCTGCAGGTGAGGTGAGTGTAAAGTCTGCAGGGATTCAGATGGCCAGAGGCCAATAGGAGGGTTGCTTTTGGCGTGTGGCAAGACAGCATCCCTGGGACTACTATGGGGTTCACTATTACTACTTAGGCCACTTGGGGTCACTATTACTATTGGGGCTGCTATGGGGGTCACTATTACAACTGGGGCAACAATGGGTGTCACTATCCCTACTGCGGCCACTATGGGGGCATTAGTATTACTGGATCCACTGTGCAGGTCGCACGTAGTGAATACATCATGCAGGAAAAATCGAGCAGCCGCTATCTTCCCACCTCTTTTTTCAAACTCCTGCGATCTGGTGCAAAATTCGAACTGACAGCGAGGGAGAGAAAATTTCTCTCGTTCAGGTGCAGCTACGCGCCGTACTGCCATTTCCTGCATATTCATTTCGTATTTGTGCCCTCCCATTCACTTCAATAGCCTACTGTGGTGGGTAGTATCTACCAAAATAGGTCATGCGAATATTTTTTAAACACAATGCTTGAAACAAACTCCCATCAGATGTCATTGGAGAATCAACAGCAAGTGAATTTATACATCCCTGGGAGAAATGCACAGTATATCTATTCTAAGAGAGAAATGAAAAGGAAGTACTTTGAAAGCAGACTAGAATAATCAGTTCAGAGCTATAACTAGACTTTTCTTAACTTGAGGCAAAGATTCAGTGTCCCACCTGCCTCCCTAACAAAATAACTAATTGGGGTTGTCCAACTGTAAAGTATTGATGGCTCATCCTTAGAATAGGCCATCAATAGTAGATCAGTGGGGATCTGCCTCTTGGGACCCTCACTGATCAGCTGTTCACCAGGTCAGTATGCTCCTGTACTGAGCTGATGTGTGCAGGAAGCAGACAGCTCTGTTCCCACTCCAATGGCCAGCCTTGGCATTGCAGACAAAGTTACCATTGTAGCGAATGGCTGTAATACCAAAGCTGGCCACAACAATAGAAATGGAGCTGTCTGCTTCTTGCAGAAATCAGCTCAGTACATGAGTGCAGCAGCTGATAGGTAGGGTTCTTGGACGGCAAATCCTTGCCACTCCACTATTGGTGTCCTATCTTAAGAATGGGCCATCACTAGTTTAAAACTGGACAACATACTGTAGTTATAGTACAGCCATACATCATGTTTCTATACCACTTTACTGCAAACATATGTAACACTGCAATATGATACATCCATACATACACACGTGTATACACAGTGCACACATACATGCAGATGTTCATACATTCCCTAACTCTCACGAAAACAATTCAATACAATATCACAACCTGTTCATAAAACCCTTCTCAGTCTGCAAGTCACAACAAAACCAGAGTGCCCACTATAGTCATATATAGGATAGAGATCTCATTACAGAGTATTGCAAAGTCATGTTTTGTAAATCTCATGACACACATGTTGTATATATCCAGCCAAGAGGAAAGGGAAGAAAAGAAACATACATTAGGCACACATACTGTATACAGATGTATCCACCCTTACCTTAGCTCTAATTTGGCTGAGGACTGCTATTCCTCATGAAACCAATTCAGCACAATATTGCGATATGCTAGCAGGCTGCAACATGCAGCACAACCACTGGGTGGCCATACATAGACACATATACGATAGAGGTCTTGTGGATATCGTGGGATCATCGTTTTCAAAAGCTGTTCATCTCCTGTTACACATATCGGGATATGTTGAGCAATGAAGAAAGATAAGGAAGGACATGCGTACATAATACATACATACACATTACACAGACATGTCATATACATACACATTACACATACTTACTGTACCTTTCCTGCAGATCCCCTCAATTTCACACGTGATCCACATCAAATCCAAATCCACAAACTGTCTCTTCTGGGCAGAATAAATGTTTGTATGGTGAAGGTGGAGACCCTTCATTCTTAGAGCTGTAGTGGATGCCTTATTATTACAGTTATATGCATAGCCATTAGGTTATTAGCCATATAGTTATATTCATACATGACGTCACCCCTAAGCTTTTTTTTTTCTACCATTGCTCATTTTTCTTGATACTGTAATCAATCCATTCCTTTGCCCCCTTCCTCACACACATATGGTTAGATATGTTCTAACTGCATTTAAATATCCCAATGATCAAGATTGAAATGTCCCAAGCTTGCCTCCCCATCGTATCAGATTGCAGGCTGCTGTCCAGATGTTGTGGCAGTATGGAGCCTTCTGAAGGCCCCAGGGCTGTCATTTATTGTTTGCCTATAGGATGCTTGTTAAAATACAGTATAATGCAATACCATAATATTGCATTATATTGTATAAGCAACCAAACAATCACAAGTTCAAGTAGAACTTGTAGAAGCAAAAATAAGTAAAATAAAGAATTTTTGATTAAAAATTCCTCTATTTCCAAGTCATTACATAATTAACAGAAATTTGAAAACTGTTATTGCTGTGTCTGTAAAAGTCTAATTTATTAAAATATTACATTATTCCCACACAGTAAATGCCATCAGAAACAAATATGCAATGCCATAATTACATTATTTTGGTTTCTTCATCAACAAGCAAAAATTGAATAAAAAGCAACCAAAAAGTCATATTTACCCCAAAACTGTAGAAATACAAACTGCAGGTTGTGCCACAAAAAATGAGCCCTTACACAACTGCATCAAAAAAAAAGTTATGAGGGTCAAAAGATGGCGAAAGAAAGTCATTTTTTTCTTTATTTATTTTAGGAATTTTATTTTTTAAGAAGTACTACATAAAAAAGCTTTGTAAATGTGCTATCTCCATAATTATATTAACACACAGAATAATAAGACAAACCCTCCCCCCACCACAAAAAGGCATACTTGTGAGTTCTTTTGCATTTTGTTCCAAATAGAAATTTAAAGCGCAGAAAAAAACAAAAACAAATAGGGCTGGAAGGGGTTAAAACTTGAAATTTCTTAAACCATTCAAACAAATTAAAGCCTCATATGTGTTTAAAAAAAACCTAAGTAAAAATAGTTGATCTGCAAAACACTTGCTAAGATGTCATAATTTATAGTGGTGCATACCAGAACTGCAAAATTGACCTGGATACAAGGACATCAATGACCCTTGGTCATGAAAGGGTGACTATTCTCTTAAAAAAAAATTTTTTTTTTAAATCTGGGGTCATCAGGACTGGTCGGGAACACGGAGCAAGCCTCAGTGTCTAAAAGGTAGTTTCAGCTTTTGCGCTCCATTTTAGTAACCCAGAATTTTTCCTTTTATTAGATCAGTCAAAGGGACCCCTATGTCTGAAGAATTGGGGAAAAAACCTTGATAACAACCAGTAATTCCCAAGAAGGTTCATACTTGTTTCTTGGTAGTAGGATGGGGCCCTTTCTAGATTCCTTGAATTTTCTCATTTTGGGGCTTTACAAGTTCTTTGCCTATGAGAAAACCCAAGTATTCTGCATCCTCTAACCCAGGGGTCCCCAACCACCAGGCCGCGGACCGGGGCCGGGCCATTGGATGTTTAGCACCGGTCTGCGGCACCGCGGGGAAATTTTGCTCCAAATACAAGGCCCGCGGGCCAAATCCAGCCCCCTGCCTTGTGTTTTGTGGCCCGCGGCGTGCGGACGCCGCTCACCACTGAAGCGATTACCAGCGGGGGCGCCGCAGCTCCCCGCTGGTAATCATGCTGATCCTGGCGCACACTGACATCTGTGCAGCCAGGATTCTCCTCCCCGAGCGCCCTTGCTCATTAGTTCCGCAGGAGAGGACTCGGGGAGGAAGCGTTCCGGGCTGACGTCAGGGCAAGCAGACAGAGAGCGACAGCAGGGAGGAGGTAAGTATATGGGTTGGGGCTGCTGCTTACTACTGGGGGGTGCTGCATATTATGGGGGGTGCTGCCTAATACGGGGGGGCTACCTATTACAGGGGAAGGGGCTGCCTATTACTGGGGGGGGCTAGTTATTACTGGGGGGGAGGGCTACTTATTACTGGAGGGGACCTGCTTATTACTGGGGGAGGTGGGGGCTACTTATTACAGGGTAAGGGGCTGCTTATTACTGGGGGGGCTGCTTATTACTGGGGGGGCTACTTATTACAGGGGAAGGGTCTGCCTTTTACTGGGGGGGAGGCTGCCTATTACTGGAGTGGGGCTGCCTATTACGGGCGGGGCTGCCTATTACTGGGGGGGGCTACTTATTACAGGGGAAGGGGCTGCCTATTACGCAGGGCTGCCTATTACTGGGGGGCTACTTACTACTGGGGGGGGGGCTGCTTATTACTGGGGCGGCTGCCTATTACTTGGGGGGAACTTCTTATTACTGGGAGGGACCTGCTTATTGCTGGGGGGTTGCTTACTGTGGGGGCTGCTTATTACTGGGGGGGTGGGGGCTACTTATTACAGGGGAAGGGGCTGCTTATTACGGGAGGGGGGACCTGCTTATTACGGGGGGGGACCTGCTTATTACGGGGCTGGGACCTGCTTATTACTGGGGGGATTGTTATTACTGGGGGGGCCTGTTTATTACTGGGGGGGGAGCTACTTATTACAGGGGGAGGGGCTGCTAATTACTGAGAGGTGGGGGCTGTCTATTACTGAGGGGTGGGGGCTGTCTATTACTGGGGGGGGATAAATTATATGCTGCCCTATGTGTGTGCTGGGGGGGGGGGGGAATAGACTATATACTGCCCTGTGTGTGTACTGCCAGGACATTCTAAATGTCATAATTAAATAAGAATGGACTAAACTCCAACCCCTTTCATAACCCCGCCCCACATAACCAAAGCCCCGCTCATGTCCCGCCCAACCCTGCCGGGCCTTGTAAAAATGGTCTTGCTGGAAGCCGGTCCCTGGTGCCAAAAAGGTTGGGGACCACTGCTCTAACCCAATGTGCTTTTTTGGGGGTTCACTGTCAGACCAGTGGCTCACATGTTGTCAACAACTGCCTGCCTATATGGGATTTAGGTGTGTCGTCCAGTCCAACTAACAATCACCATATCATCTAAATAGGTGAAAGCATAGTGTCGAAAAAGCATATTTTTGTACTGAAAGAGATTGTCTGGTGTAAAAAAGGCTGTTTTCTCTTTCACTGTATCGGTCATATTTGCCAATACTCGTTAATAAAATCTAGTGTCATAATATAAAGGGCTGTACCAAGTCAGTCAATAAGTTTATCTAATACATTTATGAGATATGCATCAAACTTAGATATTGCATTCAGTTTCCTAAAGTCATTACAAAACCTGTTGGTGCCATCCGGTTTTGGGACTAGTAGATTAGGCTTGACCACTCACTATGCAATTCCTCAATCTCCCATAACTCTAAGGCCGCCTGCAGACAGCCAGCTCGGATCTTGCTGCGAGAATTCTCGCAGTGGGATGCGGACCCGTGCCCCTGCACAGCTCTCTGGCTCACCTGCTCCTGGTGTCTTCTGCTCTGTAATGTGTAAAAGGGGCCGCCCAGCCGGCGCATACGCAGAGCGGAGCCGGCGTGTCACCAGTGACATTTGATCAGATTTATATGGTAAACCTATTCTGTTTATCTTTCCCATGGTTGATATACGCTATACATTCCTTATATGTTACCTCAGACAATTTTTCCTTAATTTCAAATGGGTCCTGCCATTTAGCTAGGAACTTGCTTTCTACTGGCAGAATAAGAACCAGCTCAAAAGTATGTAGTTTGGCCCTTGTATTATAACTCATCTTTTAGGCTTGCTATGCCTGTTTTTTGGGCAAAACAGCTGCTTGAGACCATGGATTTGGGAGACTTGTCTACAACAGTTTTAAAAAAATGGTTTGTCCTTGCCAGACCTATTTAGCTATATCTATGAGACCCTGGGGCCATCTTCCATAAAGTAATTCAAAGGATGAAAACTCCATGTATGACTGCGGCACCTTTCTTATGACAAACAATAGATATGGTACTAGGAAATTCTAATATTTTAAATCCCTGTTGACCATGTTTTATAGCATTTTCTTTAAAGTTTTATTAAATCTCTCCACTAGCCCATCTGTCTGAGGGTGGTAAACAGACGTGCGTAATTGCTCTACTTTAAATAACTGGCAGAGGTCCTTCATCACTCTGGTCATGTAGAGCATCCTCTGATCTGTGAATATCTTTTCGGGAATACCCACCCAGCTAAACACCTGGACTAATTCCTTTGCAATTATTTTGAAAGAAGTTTTGAGCAAAGGAATAGCCTCAGGGTAATGGGTAGTGTAATCTGTTATCACCAAAATATGTTGGTGCCCCTGAGTGGACATTACCAATGGGCTGACTAGATCCATCCCCGCACTCAAAGGGAATCTCAATAATAGGCATGGATACGAGGGGATATGATAGTGCCTGGGCGCCTGAAATTTGACACTCTGGGTATGGCTAACAGTGTTTCTTAACATCCCCATGTATGACCGGCCAAAAGAATCTCTGTAATACCTTTTTGTAGGTTTTCTGGACCTCAAAATAGCCATTTAAAATATGTCCATAAACCAGTTCCAAAATGGTTCTCTGAGAGGACCTTGGGACAATTAACTGTCTCACTTATATCACCCCTTTTTTATCCACCTGGTACAGTAAGTAATTTTCTAGAATTATGTTCAGGTAAGACAAACCAACATTAGGCTCTACAGGCAAGCCGTTAATGAATCTTATATTTTCCCTCGCCTGAGAAAGGGTAGAGGCTCTCAGTTGCTCTGACTAAAAGTCATCCTTTCTGACCTCCAGTTTTGGTAAAGACAGCAGTTCGACGCCCCGAGGATCAGCCCTCTGCACTGGGTCGTCCGTTTCTCCTGACATAACAAAAACAGAAAAAGGAATGATTTCTTCTTCTGATATTTCTCTACCTGGTCAAGGAAGAAATTTCAAATGGTCCTGGGTTTACCTTGGACCCCACAGTAGTCTGAGTAATTCTAGCCTTAGTTCCCACAATGCTCTACCAGAAGTCCCAAACATGTGAAAAGTCTCATTCCAGGATACGATCATACATCAGAACTGGAACCACTCCTACTTTAGGATGCACAGTGCCCTAGGAAAATTGAACAAACACGATAGCAGTAGGATATTCGTGAGCATGCCCATGCACACAGGTCACCATATACAGGACCGATGTCTTCTCGGTATCAACAACCAGGATGCTTTTCTGTGTCAAACAAGCATATGTGCAAATACACTTGCCTTAGCAGAACATATTAACAAGCTAAATGAGGTAGATTTGCACACGTAACAGTGCATAGTGTTTTTTGCGCATCAGGGCCAGTTCGCACGTGACGTACCCCTTCCATGGTTTAAAAGGCTATTTAGCCGAATGAGGTCCAGATCTGCTCTTTTTCCTGCAGAATTGCACATTTGTGCGCATATTGATTCTGTATATTTGCGCACCTCTCAAAGACTTCTATGGGGCCCTTGGTGTGCAAATACGCAGAAAAATAGAGCAATGCGCAAAAACTACGGTTGTATGAAAAAGCCATAACACATACTGAAGATGGTTGTGATGGAACTGGGCCCTTATTTCACGCAGTGATAAGGGCCCATGATTACTTGCAATGCCCTGCGCTGGGTTCTTGTTGCCCCAAGACATTTTCAACTCCCACCAACACGATAGATATATATTCCTATTTTGCCTTTTCACCACGCAGAAGGGAATGTTTGATTAAGAGCTCGGCTGCCCTGACCTCCTGGGGGGTGGAATGATTTGAACTTTATAACTAATTTTACTATGCAGAGATCTCATAAATCACTTGTTGGTTTTTAGAGAAGGAGAAGACTATAAGACACAGCAAGATCTTTAACTTCTGGACGTCTGTGGCCAGAATAAACATTATTAATGAAAAAAAATACCAACAAGGAGAACATTAGTGAAGCAGGCACTTTTATTACAGCCATATAATTACTGTGCTATGTCGTATATGAAGCATTAATCAGATTATCTTACACCCATTTCCAGATAAATAGGCCCTCGATAATTACGTGATTGGAAACACTAGGGAGGAAAGCCATACTTTCCAGAGTTAGATAAATTAGATGTTATGTGCAGCAGATACATCATTCTTAATTACACGGAATGAGCATTGCATCATTTTGTAATGTTCTGAAATTAGTTCTGAGACATGAAAGGGAGGTGCGTTTTTTATGTTTTCTCGTAGGTCCGGTGTTTGCTTGTTGTATATGTGCTTATTCTTATTATTCTTATAGCACAGTACTGATACAAAAATAGAACGCCAACTGAAAATGTCAGCATAGCCTAAGGGTTCCTTTAGACCAGGGGTCCCCAACTCCAGTCCTCAGGGACCACCAACAGGTCATGTTTTCAGGATATCCTATGGTAAGAACACCTGTGGCAATGTCTGAGGCACCGACAATAAATACATCACCTGTGCAATACTGAGGAAATCCTGAAAACATGACCTGTTGCCGGTCCCTGAGGACTGGAGTTGGGGAACACAGCTTTAGACGACTGTATTTGCGTGCAAATTTCACGTGCAAGATTTTTCTGTGCAATGCACAAAGAATAGAGCCCATTGATTTCAGTGGATTGACCGCAGTACCGTATTTCGTGTGTGGAAGAAAATAGGCCCGGCTCTATTTTTCTGCACCAAGGACCCCTTAAAAGTCTATCGAAGGTGTGCAAATGCACAATCAATATGTAACTGCGATACCCTGCGCAATTCTATGAAAAAAGAACACATCTGAAACTCATTAGGCTTTTAAAATCATCGCGGGGGGTAGGGTATCATGCATGCATTTGAACAGGCCCTGCGTGTGCAAAAAGTACAGTACTTTGTGCCAATAAATGGACAAATCTATTTAATCAAACTTCTTTCACTGTGCAAATACGCTACGCTGATACATGCACAATTGTGCATATGGTTGTCTCAAGCCGCCCTAAAGCATACATATGTTTACTATACTTGTCTATTAGTCAATTTGCTACACATATGACTCATAAGATATGACATTTTATAGCTTCTCTACATCCCTTATGCAGTCACAGGCTACAGTATACATAACGCAGATAGGACGCTATGGCAAGAATGAAAATAGGGCCACCTGCTGGTGCAGTTTCATGCTTAACAAGCCGCCAATCCCACACGCAAGAGCTCACATCACTGTTAGGCCCCTCTCATACAGGCGCTTTTAATCGCGATCAGCGCAGTGATTGTTTCATTGAGCGCTGGCTCTGATTGGCTGAGCCGGCGCTCAAGAACCATTCAGAGCAATCTCTTGCTGAAAGTAGGGTTCTCAACCCTGTTACCAGCAATAGATGCTGACAAGTGCATGGGAAGCCTGCAGGTTCAGGGTCCAAGAGGCAGGCCCTCAGTCGAGGAGATAGCAGGGTAGAGAAAATAAGCTTGTCAGGAGGCTCTACCGTCTCCTCACTACGGGTGGCTAGGAACCTGACCTCGTTACTACAGGGGAAGACCAACAATTAGTAACCGAGGTTACCTGAAGTCCTGTTTGTCACTTGTGACGCCACCATTCTGTCCTCTGCGGCAGATCACTAAGTTCGAATAAAGTAGTCCACACACAAGGTATTTTCTGAATGAGAACTGGGAATGTTCGGTCCTGTCCGTTTACTTAAACTCTTAAGACAGGATCAATAAAACAGTATTTTTACAAAACAAATTGTAGTGTCGAAGCAGTGAGGATTCTCAGAGCATTTGTATATCCACAGTCTAAGTTATCTGTCAGATCTCTCTCCCAACAAAACTCTCTCTCCACTTTCATACACTCACTTTTTCCTTGCTAAGCAGTGTTTTTTTCCATATCTCCGGATACATGTGGTACCTGTGCTGTACTCTCACGCATTTCCATCATGTCCGGGTTTTCACTCTCTTTAAGGTTAGCGATTATATCAGGGATTCCTGGAATGGCTGGGCTCTGGCACGAGCGGCATACCATCGTCTTCTTCCATCTCTCCTCCACTCACTTCTCTCTTCCTCTCTCTATTCAAGGCCACCACCAACTCTTCAACTCACACTGACTAACTAACCAACTAACTACTAACTTCTTACACCTCTCACCAACACATCATGAAGACACAGACCAATCAACAGCTAGACAGATAGATACATTTTCCAGACAACATCAGACATGATCAGACATTAACCCTTTCATGCCATTCAAGCTCTAATACACATAAACCTGATGCATTCCATATTTAAGCCAGTAACACAGGACACACACAAGACATGTATTCTGAGGTGCTAGAGTGGACCGCTAACTTTGGGCCACTACACAGAAGTGCCGGAGATCAGTGGGATGGACCTGGACGGTGCCTGCTAGGTGAGTATTGCTTTTTTATTTCTTCTTCATCCTCCTTGTCTGCGTTTTCAGCTGTGCTGAAAATGCAACCAAAACGTTGTCAGAAACGCACGCCAACGCTACTGAAACTGCATTGAAAATTGCAGCATTTTGGCAAATGCCTGTGTGAGGGAGAACTTCTGGAATTTGGGACAACTATTCTTTCGAAAGTTTCTTTAACTCAACTACACTTAAGGGCATAAAATGCTCATTTAGGGTTCTACCCCAACATCTCAACAGGGTTCAAAGGAGAACTCTAAGTCCAGTAAAACCTTAATTTTGTTTCTTCTGAGCCATTCAGTGGTGAATTTGCCCAAGTGATTTGGTTTATTGTCTTGTTTCACAACCCTATTGCGCTTCAGCTTCAGTTCACAGATCAATGAGCGTAAAATCTCCTTTAAGCAAGAGCCCAGTATATAGGGTTCCCACTTCCTTGATTCTTTGTTGGCATGATGTTTTTTTATTATGAAATACTATATGAGGTTCATTCAAAAACAAGCATTTTGGACCAGCTCATGGACCAACAGTAATGCCAATGCACGTCTGATGTCCCATTCATCCTTAGTCATAGCAATTGCTGCACTGACTTACCACTCATTTAAAGGGTCATCAATATCCTCTAAATAGGTCATCAATAGTTAGTCGCTGGGCACTCACCACCCAGGATCCCCGCGAAGAGCTGATCGCCCAGTTCAATGTCAATGCAGCAGGAAGGACATGCATTATAGGGGATGGGAGAAAAAAGTGTCCTAGCTGATTTCACTCCAAATGAAAACAATATTAGCTGAAATGGCCATTACACTTCTGTGTGCCTCCCCAGTGTCAGAGGCAGAAGTGCCGAAAGTGTAATAGCCAGCTTCAGCTCCCATTGTTTTCCTGAGAAGCTAGCTAGGGAACTTCATGTCCCACCCTCTATGTAGCATGTTGGGCCCACTGCACTGACAGTTCCCTACCTTGAGGCTAGGTCATCCATAACTTTTGGCCAGAGAACCCCTTTAAATGTATGGGAATGCAGTGATAGCTCAAGAACACAAGTGTGTTATGTTTAACCTCCACCTAGGGGATGAAGTACAGCAAACATATAGAGACCTTATAAATAATATAAAGGCAATTAAAACCCATATATATTGTCTACTTCACGTATGCTAATACAATAAATCAAAGTTGCATATATTACAACCATCAACACACGCTCTGATGCATAATGGATAGCCAAAAAAGAGGTCAGCATGCAAAAGCCTCAATGAAAGAACTTTTACATTTTATTAAATAGAATAGTAAAACATCACTTTTTTGTCTTCACATATGATAAATAATGATATTGTTCATTGCAGAAGTTATTATATGCATATTCAATTAGGTATGGTTCATTTACTATTTAATTGCTGTTTATCTGAGGTAAAGGAGGCCTGCAGTTATCTGCATGGGTCTATGACCTCTTGAGTGAGTTATTGATGTACATTTTGGCTGTCCACCTCTAGGAGGATTGACTCCCACACTATTCAAATGTTCTTCATGTTCTCTCTAGTGTTCCTTGGAGTCCCTAAGCCTTAGAAATGACTTTGAAACCGTTTTTGAACTGATATATTTCAATGACTTTCTCTCTTTGGGAACTTCTTTTGATGACTACATGGAGTCAAAGCCTTTTAGGCTAAAGTCACATACAAAGTAAAAATTTGCTGAGGAACCAGCCTGAAAATCTTTACCAAAAAGTCTGCAATGTCCAGAAAATCCCCAACATACTGTACTGTACCTAGAATCCACTGAGCATTGTGTATGTTGTCTGTTGATGGCATTGGTTCATTGTATTGTACTTCATTGTTGAGTTTCGGCACCAGTTCGTATAACTGAATTTCTGCAGCAAGCACACAAAGTGTGAACCAGCCTTAAACTATTTCACATAGTTGGAAAGGTGAAAATATTCTGCATAGTGGTGGATGCACATTTGATATACAAACGAGCCACAGACTAATCGGCCACAAAATATATAAGTCTTGCAGATTCCACTCTTTGCATGTCTTTTATACAAAAACATTGCAGAAATGCTGCTGATTCTGCTGTTTGCAGAACAAAGGATGTAATCTGCAGCAATTCCCCCACCAATTCTGTGGCAAATTCACACCCAAAACAACATGAAAATCCACAAATAAGGGCTGCTTCAGATGACTGTATGCACAATTGCTCACTCTGCAGTGCAACATGTTTGCACAGTGAACAAGTTTCATTTGAGTGCATATTGCGCATTGCAATGAACTGTTTCCGTACGCAGGGCATGTTGACATGCACGCGCACCGCCCCCCCCCCCCCCCCGATTTAAAAGACTCTTTGACTAGTGAGGTCCAGATATGTTCTTTTTTTCACAAAATTACACAGCATATTGTGCATTTGCACACCTCCCTGGAAAGAGCAAGACCTATTGGTTTACGCACACATGAAATGCATTCTCAAAAATTGTTCATGAGACTGAGCCGATTGACATCAATGTGTTCTATTTCCTGAACAATGCGCACAAATACAGTCTTCTAAAGCTGCCCTAAAACAAGTGGATTTAATCACAGATATGTTTGTGGCATATTTCCATGCCATAAGTGAATTCACCTTAAGGCTTTATTCACATGGGTTGCGATTTTAGTCCACCTGTTTCGCGCCGAAAATCGCATGAACGAGAGAAATCAGCGACCAAGTCATGGCTAAACCTTGCATTTCCTCGCTCATTAACACAGCTGGGGGAAGAGAGTTTAGTGATGCTAAATGCTCTCTCCCTCCCCCACTCCCTTTGATGGTGGCAATAGAAGCTCCCATAGAAGCCTATGTGAGCTGCTGGCAAAGGGAGAGGGAGGGAGGCGGTAGGGAGTTTACCTGTCTTTTCCAGCAACATGTAAATACAGCTGGCCGAAATCGGCAGTGTATGTGCTATATTTTCTGGCCAGCTGAATTAACATGTCAGAATATCGCCCATCTAAACGAATGGCCACGATTTTCCTCCGATGTTTTATTGCATCAAAATAGCCACGATAAAATGCTGGTGTGAATAAGGCCTATGGCCACATTCATATACTGTAGGCATATTACAGATGAGTGTCCCAGCCAACAGTGGGTCTACTAACCTGAACTTACAGCAACACAGAGATCTATAACTCCGAGTTTTGGGTTAGCAAACTTACGGGTGACCTAGGACACTTGTCTGCAATACAGCCGCAAAAAGGGACCTATAATACAGTCAGGTGAGTTTGAATGCAGCCCGCAGAGATGTTTAGATTCAACAAGTCAAGCAACAATCAAGATGGGATGTACAGTGTCGCTAGACTATTTGAACCAAATGATATCTGATTATTTTGTAGATTGCATAACTCAGGCTGCTCTGCAGGTTTTGATTTCTGTTAAGTTGTACTGCTGGGACCCATAGTTCTGTGAGGTGCCACAGGTGTGGGATAATTGAGCTGGCTGGGTGTGGAGTTCTCCAGCCAATCAATCCCCCTGGTCCGCTGCTATTTGCTCCATACATGGTGTTTGTTTGTATTGGTGTGAAATGTAATGTGTTCTGTGTGTCTGTGCAAGCGGACAGACATATGGTGCATGAACAGTCCTGTTTCTTTCTGGTATGCATTACCAGGTGTGTTGTGTGAACTGTGTCCTGTCTGTTTGGATCGTTTACCATCAAGGTCAGGGTAGGTCCTTAGGTTCCAGTGTGGGGCCATCTTTACTGGGACAATCGCCCTGCATGCAGGCAGGTTTCATGTGGAAGTTGTCTTGTTAGAGTACATAACAACAAGACAACGAGGACCCTTGGTGTTGGGTTTGTGGGCTTAAGCGTTTTGGCCAAAATACGAACCAATACCTCATACCATATCTATGCCATCTGTATATGCATGCACGTATGCCAGGTGAGTGTTTTTGGACTTTCTCAGTCTCTTCCTGACTTTAGGTGTAGTCAGATCTAGGAACTGGAGGTTCTGTTAACCTGTGTCTTCTAAAGCTAAGTACAGTGGTTTATCTTTTCATCTTGTTTGTTGGTTTTCTCTTATTCCACGTAGGGTCAGCTAGTAGCCTAGCTACATGGCCAGATTCATCCTTGTCAGGACGGGTTGCCTGCATATGGTCAGGTTCCTTCCCTGCGTTAGGTTATTTAGGGACAGTGTTTTCTGTATTGTGGTTTTCTGTATTGTTTCTCACTGTTTGGTGTTCGTTTATTTGAGATCTGCAGGTTACAGATCCAGCACATCCTGAGTAAACGTAACAATTTCATTTTTTGAACAAAAGCAGGACTTAATTTAGAAAGTCCTTTCTGAATTTATTTGAGATCTGCAGGTTACAGATCCAGCACATCCTGAGTAAACGTAACAATTTCATTTTTTGAACAAAAGCAGGACTTAATTTAGAAAGTCCTTTCTGAATTCTTCAGGGTAGTTACACACCCAGCATTTTTTGTAAAAATATTACTGCAGTTTTTTTTCAGCCAAAGCCAGAAGTGGGATTTTCCATTCAAAGGAATGGAAAATATAAAGCAAGGGAGGACTAAGGCTAATTTTACACTAGCAAATGAGATATGGGACCGTGGAGCTTGGCCCAATATCGCGCTCGCGAACTTGCGATTAGAGATGAGCGAGCATACTCGTCCGAGCTTGATACTCGTTCGAGTATTAGGGTGTTCGAGATGCTCGTTACTCGTAACGAGCACCACGCGGTGTTCGGGTTACTTTCATTTTCTTCCCTGAGAAATTTGCGCGCTTTTCTGGCCAATAGAAAGACAGGGAAGGCATTACAACTTCCCCCTGCAACGTTCAAGCCCTATACCACCCCCCTGCAGTGAGTGGCTGGCGAGATTAGGTGTCACCCGAGTATTAAAATCTGCCCCTCCCGCGGCTCGCCACAGATGCATTCTGACATTAGTTCAGGGAAAGTGTTGTTGATGCCGGAGCTGCTATAGGGAGAGTGTTAGGAGTGATTTTAGGCTTCAAGAACCCCAACGGTCCTTCTTAGGCCATAGAAATCGATCTGTGATTTCTGTTCTCTTCTCTATATGCGCTCAATGGGGCCGGCGGCAGCAGCGCCGACCCCATTGAGAACATATAGAAGACAAATCATTCTTCTCTGCCACAGCTGTAACAGCTGTGGCAGAGAAGAACGATGTTTGCCCATTGAATTCAATGGAGCCAGCAATACAGCAGGTTCCACTGAAAGCAATGGGCTGCCGGCGTGCGCGGGATGAATTGTCAGGAAGGGCTTAAATATATAAGCCCTTCCCTGCAATTCATCCAGAAATGTGTTACAATAAAAATATATACCGGCGTATAAGGCGACGGGGCGTATAAGACGACCCCCCAACTGTCACCTTATACGCCGGCAATACAGTGGAGCAAAGAATAAAAATCATTACTCACTTCTTCTGACGTTCTGCGGTGCTCCTGCAGGCTGTCGCTCCCTCCTGGTCCACGGCAGAGCATTGCTTTCTGGATGCAGGGCTTGAAATCCCCGCCTCCAGAAACACACGTGCCTTCAGCCAATCACAGCCAATGACAATGATGTCATTGAATGGCTGTGATTGGCTGTGTTTCTGGAGGCGGGGATTTCAAGCCCTGCGTCCAGAAAGCAATGCTTTCAGACACATGGAAGTGGCCTAAGGTTCTTTCACACAAGCAAAATGTTCCCACAATCTGCATCTAAAAATGCTGAAAATTCCCCACCAAAATCAGCATGCATACATGTAGGCTAGTCCCCTTCACACTGGCATATTTGTGCACCCGATACGTAGAGAATAGAACCCATTGAATTCACTGGGTTCATTCACATGTGCATATTTTTCCGGCGCATTTTGATAGCACAAAGGAAAATACAGCAAAAGTCCACATAGAAGTCAATTAGGAGCCACAAATGCACAAAAACTACGCTAAGAGGTACGTGAAACAGTGCATAATTGCGCAGGAAAAAGATCACATCTGAACACATTAGACTAATTAGCCATTTTAATCGATGGGTCTTTGTCATCACAAATAAACATGTGTGCAGAAAAAGTACAGTAACATATGCTGATGGCATGCGCGCGCAAACAAACGAATTAACTCCACAGGAGTGTCGAAATACACATACGCTTATGTGAAGAGAGCCTTATGGAATGGAAATCTACAGCAGATTAAGCTGCATCGTTAGGTACAGATTTTGGAAGTATTCTACTCTTCTGAAAGCACCCTTAGACTTTTTCGTCTTGCCACAACCACTTCTAACTTTTGCTCACAAATCTACATAAAAAAATGCTGTTGCTTTCCCCCAAAATTATGTACGTTAAAATCATCATTCGGCCGCTTTCACACAGCCAAGAAAATCATGCGAGATTTGCGTGTTGCGAGACTCACAATTTTTGCACGAATATGAATCCCTTTCTTTTGAATAGGGTCAAACACAAGTGATTTTTTTCCCACATCGCAGTGTGGGGGGAAAAAAATTGTGTTGTGTCCTATTTTTGGATGTTCCTTCGGAATGCATCACCCATTGTCTTTACTGAGGCCAGCAAAAGCATTGAATGGAGTGTGAGGTGCGCGCTAATGTGATGCGAGGTTTCCAATTGAAAACAATGGGTAATATTTGATGATGTTCCTGATTCCCTGAAGTGATGCAAGTTGCTTTTGATACAAACACACATCCACAGGGAAAACGCATGTTGGCGAACGCGATATCCGGCCGAGTTTCACGGCCTGATAGCCCGCTCGTCTGTCTGATATTAGCCTTAGGGTATGTTCACAATGCATAATACATGTCAGGTTTTTCCATATGACTTCTGCCTCTAAAACTTCAGCAGAAATCTGCAGCTAGTCTGTGTATTTTTGACATGGATTTTTCGCTCTATATGCCTCAAGTCCACAAGCAAGTTCTACACTGAACCACATTGACAAATCATTTTTTTTTACTGTCATCAAGGTAAAATAAATTACTATTCACTAAGACTGGTCATCCGCCCGGGATCATTCTGCATACAGCCAACAGCTGTATGAGGGAGCATTAATAATCTCACACAGAGACATGGTGTGATCAAAAGCACTCCAGATTTTAATATTACAAGGAGCATACTTTATAGTCTTATTTATCAGTCAACAACCTCCTGAGTTTGCACAGAGAATGCAATGACTTACATAATATTGGGCTTTCCCACACCACGTGATTCACATCTGCAAGTATTTAATTAGTGTTGTGGTCAAGAGGTCAGAAGTAAACAACAAGTAGTTAATTAAAATTTTCAAACACATGACACATGTGTTTTCCAAAATAGCTTTGTGGACCTATGTCATCCTTTTACATAAATCTGTCAAAACATCAGATATGTCTTTCTGGGTGTACTGCCATAGTGAAATACAGAATGTTAGGTCAAAACTCACAAAACAGGGAGTATATGAATAATTGCATAGACACCTATATTTTCACTTGTTTATAAAAAATTAATTATGTATTTTGAGGAAATACCATTCTCACAGTTAGTCATCTGTATTCTTATCTATGGCTTACATTTTTGCCAATTTGTACATTAATTAAAAATAGATCACGCAAGTCCAACAAAGACTTCAAGCAGATACATATTAGCAACTTCTGAGAATTCCAGAAGTGACAGCTCCTCAAGGTCCCTCAATTCTACAGCAGGAGTCTTAAAATATAATACTATTTCAAGAATATAGTATTTTATCAGAATGACACACAGTTACAGAACACAAGGATTGAGAGAATTAGACAGAAAATATATGTCTAAAGACACATTGTTTTTTAACACTTGCACATTTGAAATCCGCAGCTGAAGAATCGGTGTCATGATACAGTGACACGGATTTCTTATACAAGTGAATGGGATGCATATTGTAAGAGGATTTCAGAGTGGGTTCTGCTCAAAAAATGCATTCAAAAATACCCATAGGATAGCTTCACATTGGCGAGCACGATATGGAGCTGTGAATCATGGCCCCATATTGCGCTCCCCACTATGTGAATTCACCATGTATGAAAGGCATTTTCATGTCAAAACATCATCGCATCACTTCGGGAAAAAAGCAATCCTTCGCCGTGTCAACCAGCCGTGGCAGTGGATTGCTGAGTTTCTCCCATTGTTTTCAATTGTCTCCTGCCCCATTAAAGACAATGGGCGCTGCAATGCGAAAGCATGCAGAAAGACAGAACATGCTGTGATTTGTTTCCTGCATCGCATCACAGTTCCATGTAGGAAAACATTGCTGGTATGTGTGATCCCATTCAAAAGAATGGGGTTCATATTTGTGCGAGATTTGTGCGTCTCGCAGTGCACACATTTTGTGTTATTTTTTTCGCCTGTATGAAGCCGGCATATACTTTCTCTTCCTTGATGAGCTACACCTAATTTTAGCTGCAAAAACTGCATCATAAGGGTGACTACCCACTACAGTTTTTTTCACTGCGAAATTCGTAGTGTTTTTTTTTTGCAGGGGTCTATGGAACTTGCAATGTTAAAATCGCGATCGTGCAAAATTGCGATTTCGTGGTAAATGCCGATTTTGCGCGATCGCGATTTTAACATTACAAGTCCCATAGACCCCTGCAGAAAAAAAATGCTGCGAATTACGCTGTGAAAAAAACTGTAGTGGGTAGTCACTCTAAGGTCTGATCAAAACTCCACATATATGAACAGCCTAGGGATGTATTCACATGGGTGATTTTTCTGTGTGGGTTCTGTTTGATTCCAAGATGGGAAAACAAACCATTCATTTGAATGGGTTAATTCACATGAGCAATTTTTCTGTCTGACCAAGGGTTCGAGTTAGAAAAATCGTTACTCGTTCTATCTGTGTGCAATTCTTCTACAAGAATTGGAGAAGAGTAGCAGAGAAGTGGCAGCATAAGATGATGCAAAAAAACTTATTTAATTAAAGGAACATTTTATTGTTTCAAAGTTAAAAAGGCAACGTTTCAACCTTCAGGAGGTCTTTATCAAGCCACATAACAAGAGAAACAAGGTGTGCTGTCCATATTCCACATGCGGAACATGGACAGCACACCTTGTTTCTCTTGTTATATGGCTTGATAAAGACCTCGTGGAGGTTGAAACGCTGCCTTTTTAACTTTTTGTAACAATAAAATGTTCCTTTAATTAAAGAAGTTTTTTTTGCATCATCTTATGCTGCCACTTCTCTGCTACTTTTCTCCATATATTTAAAGGGGCATTTGTCCATAGCCCCGACGTTGGCTCTGCATGTGTTTGGACCAATTGCGGTCCTTTTTGTCTCCACCCCCTACAAGCAATTTTTATGCGGGGGTTCTTTGCGAGTGCCGTGGCCCTTTGTTTTTTGATCTTATACAAGAATTGGACCCCATAAAAAAAAAGAATCAGGAAGTGCAGAAAATTGTGTGATAAAAATGTGCATTTTTCATGGGCATGAAAAATGCATGTGAAAATCACGAATTTAGCAAGAAAACAGCATTAAAATTGCATGAAAAACAAACAGTTTTCCAGTGACCGAAATTGTAAATGCCTTTGTGAATACGGCTCGAGGGCTTAAACAGATGGGCGCATGCACTACTGCAATCAACACTGCGGAGTGTATTAGCACACGACTATTCAAACTCCGCTCTATTGCATGAGAGTTTGAATAAAAAAGCTGGAAGATAGGTCCCGTACTATGTTTCTTGCATGTAGTATTAACTAAAGACCTTTTTTTCTTGATGCTCGAAAATCCTAATAGTAAAAACACAACCACTGAAATCAACGGTTTGTTTAGTCACATTATACGGCTGTGATTTTCATGGCCACACAATGGGACTAAGACACGCTCACGTGTTTAAGCCCTTAGGCTTCTGGCACACTAGTGTATTTGGGCCTGTGTGCAGTCTGTGTTAATTCACTGACAGCACATGGACCCACTATAGCCTATCGAGCTATGATCACACCAATGGTCCGCATGAAAAATCTCATTACATGCCTTATTATTATTCGTATCATAGTCGAGCATTAGGGCATGCAAAGGCATGTCAATGTGTGGGCTGCCCGTGTATCGGACAGCACGTGGACAGGTGACTGTGTGGTGCCCAATGTGAGTTGTGCCCGAATCTCTCAAGGGGAAACCGCACACAGCTCCTTAGGAGACCTGCATAACTGGTTTATGAACATCATGATGTGGGACTGCAAGTGAATTGAAGACAAACTATTTGGAGAAAATATCATTTGAACTTCCGTTGTTTGTAAGAGATTATGCCGCATAGCAACAGTTTTCCACTGGGAAATGCCTTCCCTGGTCCAGTGAATGTTTCGGAACTGCAGACCTGGAAAGATGCTTTCCATGCAGGAAGGTTACATGATTATGCCTAATAGATGTAAAGCCAATCCAAATGTAATAATTTCCCCAAGAAGATCTCTTCATGCACATAGCAAACTTTACATGCTGTAAAGTAGAAATAGCTCGAAGAAAAATTTGTAGTATTCTAAGACGTATTTGTATACAAACTGTGATCCCTTTATACAAAGGCTAGAAGTTGAGTGTGATATTCACATATACAATACAAGGAGTGAATCAGTAGAGTTGTGACTAGTATCGATGGCCAGAGACTTATTATTGGATACGCTCTTTAAAAATAAAGTGATATTTCTGTGTTTGTGTTGGACCCACGATGCTTTCAGAAATGTAAAAAACCAAGAGAATGTGAGGAGGAGCAGGTGCTTCCTTCTAGGTGAAGGTCTCTTGGGTTTCTTCTGACAAAGATGTTTCCCAGAAATCTGTCTCTGTGAATCATGCAGTGGGATTACAAATCGTGTTTTATTATTCACATCACTTCTATCCTAGATTTTCTCACTTCTGTATTTTGCTTTTCATTTGCATAAATAACAACAATATTTACATCTATAATTTTCCACATACAGAAATGTATCTTGTCAGATCTAGAAAAACTGTGAAAGTCATATACGAGAGTAGAATGTATATCAGCGTAACACAATGCAACTTGAAATACTTAAAAAAAACAAAACACTATATTATGGTAATTTATATACATAATAGTTTTTCTTATGTGTTTAACTCCTTAATGACCAGGCCAAATTTTGGAAATCTGACATGTCACTTTAACATAGAATAACTCCATAAAGGTTTTGCATATCCAAGTGATTCTGACATTGTTTTTTCATCACATATTGTACTCCATTTAGGTGGTAGTCCAATAGAATTTGTGTATATTTATTAAAAGTGCCAAACTTGAGAATATTTTTTTTAAATTGTCATTTTTTCACATTTTCAATTGCAATATCTCAAATATGTGCAAACATATAGTACAAATTTTTTATAAGATATATAAAGCGGATGAAAATAATTATGATTTTCATTTTTTTGGCAATTGTGTCATTTTAAAAACAGTTTTTACAGCACACACTGGAATTAAGACTTTCACCCACAAATGGATTCTCCTGTTTGTCCTGCATTCAGAAACATACCCATTGTGGCCTTAATCGTATGTCTGTATGCACAAGGGGGCCCAAAATGAATGGAGTACCCGGTGGCTTTCAGAACAAAAATTTTGCTTGAAGGTTATATATGCCCCATTGCACACTTGTAGAGCTCTTGAGCAGCCAAAACGATAGAGAACCCCCACAAGTGACCCCATTTTAAAAACTAGACCCCTTAACAAATTCATCTAGGGGTGTACTGTGTATTTGGACCCCACAGTTTTTGAATGAATGCTTTCCCTGTTCACTGAACTTTCATTCATTCTCTTGCAGCACTCCTAGGTTTAATTGCTTCTGGGCCTCCTGCTCAGCTGATGCATCTTTTCTAATCAGCACCCTATATAGCTGTCCTGTGCCTTTCAGTCAGTGCTGCTGTGTTGTTGTGTGATTTGCATTCATAACGCCATGTTTAGCCACTGCGATGGCAGTTTCCTTGCTACCTTACTGTTACGGTATACTACCCTTGATACACCAGCCCGGGTACCCTAGATCTCACCCACAACCCCTGTCCCTGCCTGCCTCCACTCCTGACTAACCCTAGGCGGGCAACTGGGCGGCGGTCCCTACTCTCATTAGGGACCAAAAAGGGGCGCTGGCGTACCTGGATGGAAAGGGTAGAATACCGACAGAAAAGGCAGATGTAAATAACCAACACACAACAATACTAAGCAGAACTGAGGCAGATAGAAAAACCTGGCAGACAATAGAAAAGTGTAGCAGACAAGATGACAGAGACAGGAGATCAACAGAGGCTGACTAGCTAGCACACTGAGGGAAACTAATAACTGGCAGTGATTGCAAGTCTCTGCCTGACTTTTAACCAACTGCCTCCACCCATGGGTGGAGAGAAGGAGACAGCCAACTCCCAACAGAACATAATAAAAGGGAGCTCGTGCACGACAGCTGCACTCACAGCTGCGTGCGTGTCACCAGCAACACGCCGCCCATGCCGGCAAGGCACCCGCGCCCCGGCAGCTGGACAACAAGCCAGGGGGATGCGCCCCAACTGCGGGACCCCACACACCGCCGCCCCGGGAAGACCAGCAACCCGCCGCATGGTAACACTTACTTTCTGCTTGTGTTCTGTGTCCTTCATTTGTGTATCAAGCTATCTGTTATCCTTGTGAGTCTGCCTCTCTGTTTATCCTTGTCAGTCAGTACCTCCTTTGTTCCTGTATGGCCCGGTATTGTTCTGTCATTTGTTTTATAGTTATTCTGTCCCATCAGGGTCAGTCAGCACCTAGAAGAAGACTGTGGGGTTGTCCTTATTGGGACGAGTGCTCCGCCTATAGGCAGGGGTTTCCCTCTCCTGGTTATTCGTTCAGGGCAAGATACTTTTCCTAGTTTTATCTGCGTACGAGGTTCGTACATCCGTTATATTACCTTCCACGCTGGGGTTGGCTTTCAACCATGCTGGACTGGATCATAACCTACCCAGTAGGTTGACACAGTGGTTCCACATCCACAGTCGTTACAATTTTCATTTTTTTGGCAATTCTGTCAATGTAAAAACTATTTTTTTTGTACAACACACATATAAATGAAGACTAGCACCTCAAAATGGATACATCGGTTTATCCTGTGTTCAAAGACATACCCATTGTGGCCCTAATCTTATGTCTGCATGCACAAGGGGGCCCAAAATTAATGTAGCAGCCAGTGGCTTTTAGAACACAAATTTTGCTTGGAGGTTATATATGCCCCATTGCCCACTTGTAGAGCTCTTGAGCGACCAAAACAATAGAGAACTCCCACAAATGACCCCATTTTGAAAACTAGACCCCTTAACAAATTAATCTAGCGGTGTACTGTGTATTTGGACCCCACAGTTTTTGAATGAATCTAAGCAAAGCAGAAGGAAAAAATTATGATTTTCATTTTTTTGCCAATTCTGTCAATGTAAAAACAATTTTTTTGTACAGCGCACACATATGAATGAAGACTTGCACCCCAAAATGGATACCCCTGTTTGTCCTGTGTTCAGAAACATACCCATTTTGGCCTTAATCTACTTACAGGACACATGGTTAGGCCTGTAATGGAGGGAACAGCCACTAGATTTCAGGGCACCACTGAATACATTCCAGGCACCATTACTGATTTGTGCAGAAAAAAAATTGACTCCCTAAAAATAATCCCCCCCCTCTGAGCCCTTTTTGGCATTTCACCAATCTTAGATAAAAGTAATAATCTAAACTGTGTGGTATTTCCGAAGACAGGGGTAATTATGGGGGTCTGGTTGGTATGGTCACATGGGGCAATAAAACTGGGCATCCCTCGTCCTCCCATGCTTTTTGGGGGGGTTATTTCTTGACCTCAGTGGCAGGGATGGGGTGTAAAAAGTGGTGTTCTGTGAGGCTTCGTAAGCTTGCTGAGTTGCGGTGGTCCCAAACAGAAGTGGTTCAACAAGCTGCTCCTAGAACTGCATTAAGGTGAGCTTTCCCAGGGGCGTCTTGCAAATTATGTATTACAGGTAGCGATCTGAATAAGGCCAGGCTCACATGGCCGTATGTGGAATCCACTTGCAGAGGCCCGCAGCGGATCCCAGCTGTGACCTGGCCCTGGCACTCCGTACAACCGCATACTTGCGTACTCACACAGGCGGTCATGCGCAGTACATATTTTTTTGTTCATATTCCCCATGTTGTCGCTTAGCGGGTACCCGCAGCCCGTACTTAATGTAGTTGCGTATGGGCTGCGGGTATATCTGCGACCATGGAGCACAATCTGCTCAATGTCGCGAATATCTATGGTAAAATAGAACATGCTGCATTCTGTTTTGTGCAAGTGGATTACATAATTCCAACCTGCTAATGTGAGCGGAATTCTGTAATCCAATGCATTTGATTGAACCACGTATTACCGCGAATCAAACGCATGCGGAATCTGTAATTTATGTCCGATTGTGTGAGATTGGCCTACCTTTTTAGCACGTGACCGGGGAGCGCTCTCCAGGCGAAATTTAAAATTTCCTTGGCTTCCCGGCTCTTGCGCATGTGTCCGACATTTTGCTGGCCGGCACATTTGCAGGATCCAGGTAAGGTCCGTGGAGGAGTTGGGGTTTGCTGGGGTTCCAATACGGAGGTCTCCAGTAAGACGCTTCATCTCCTCTTACCGATCGCATTGGTGAGGGGAGATGAAACTTCAGCTTTTTTTTTACTTTTACGTGATGGCATTATCCATTGGATAACGGCATTCACATCAGCAGTAACTGCATACTGCGGCCCCACGTGACATCTCCAGGCTGTCGGCTACCTTTGGTAGCCAAGAGCAGGGAGATTTTACATTTCCCGGGCAATCCTTGACTTTTGCACATGCGTGGTAAGGTCCACGGATAAAGACCCCATCAGGAGACAAATCCAGGGACCTTAGTTATGTAATTTCATCTCCCCTCATGGATATGATCTTTAAAAGTAGATGAAACTTTAACTTTTTAAGCTTTTTTTTTACACTTTTTAACTTTACATAATCACTATTATCTGATGGATAATAGTGATCATGTGACTGGGAACCGCATACAGAGGTCTCTGGTCATATCTCTCTGCACTCGGCTATCTTTGACAGCCAAGTGCAGGACAATTTTAAATTGCCGGGCTATCCGGCCTTCTGCACATGCATGCCACAAGTGAAAATCTCAGTGGGACATTACGGAAAACGAGTGAGTATTTTCACCTCCCCTCATGGATCCGATCCATGAGGGGAGGTGAAAATTTACCTTTTTTTTCACTTTTCTGTGATAGCCGTTATCCAATGGGCCCGGGGACTAGTCACCTTTAGTAGCCAGGAGATTTCAAATTTGCCAGGGTTCCTGGCCTTTTGCAGATGCAGCCGACGTAATGACGCCTGGCGCGCATGCTCAGAAGACTGGTGTCAGGTCTTGGAGGACCAGATCGCCACGGGGCACCACTGAGGATGGGGGGGAGTACTCTCAACTGCCCCCATGGATCCAAACCATGAGGGCAGCTGAATCTTTAACTTTTTTTAAAAACCTTTTTACACTGTAATGCGATTGGCACTCTCCATTGGATAGCGCCATTGCATTGCCGGGGAAGGGGCTTCCTGTGGCCCCCCATGACTACACTATATTGTCGGCTACTTCCGGGAACAGACAGCATGGAACTGTCATGCCCATAGCCCGTGTGGCTTTAATCCGCAGAGGATGTATGTTTTTATGTCCTTGGAGATTAGAGCCCACTTAGCTAGGACATAAAAAGGCAATGGGGTGGTCAATAAGGGGTTAAGGGAGTTTCCGAGGGAGAATATTACTCTGTGTAATGGCCAGCGCTTGTAACTGCAGACATTGGTCACGTTGATTTCAATGAGAGTTGCAGTTACAAGTACCGACTATTTCACAGAGGATGGAGCAGAGACTTCAGCTGCTTCCGCTCTGACCCCTGTGTAATTGTGGCACACGGCAAGCTGATCGGTTGGGGTCCCGAGCGATGGACCCCAGCCGATCAACTATTGATGATCTATCTTGAGGATAAGTCATCAATAGTATTCTCCCCTGAAAAACCCCTTTAATTTTTGCAAATCACACTAAATTCTGCAGTGTCTCACTCTCACATGGGTACTCTTTTGTATATGCATGCTGTGTGGAGTTCAGTCTGTTCGGTCTATGTCCTGTCTCGTTTGAGCCACCCATCCAATAGTGAGCAGACATCTAAGTACTGTCTTGTTTGAGCCACTCATCCAATAGTGATCACACATCTAAGTCCTGTCTTGTTTGAGCCACCCATCCAATAGTGATCAGACATCTAAGTCTTGCCTTGTTTGTTCCACCCTTCTGATGGTGCTCAGATGCCTGAGTCTAGTCTTGTCTGTTACCTCTGCCTAAAGGTTTGCCTTTACATATGTACATGTTGGTCCATTATGGACATAACCGCATCTTGCAGTAGCGTGTTGGTGATATTTGTGAGTAGCGCTGAATTTGTGCCCAGCATGAACATAATAGTGCCTCTCTATGGTATAGAACAGTACTACATGATCTGTACTGCTTTTTATCTGTACCAGGATGAGTTGCTCCTTTAGATACCAGGTGAGGACATGGTTTTTTCTATATTAGTTATCTATTAATTTACTGTGTACAATATTTTCATCATAGAATGGTTGTTTTATATTGAGGAAACACAGTATTGATATTTGTGCTATCTGAAATATGTTTCTGTTGCAAACTTTTAGAACACAAATAGTGTATCCCACATACTCTATAATAGAAGCAACACCTATTGCATAGATATACTACAAATGACATGTTGCAGTTTAGGTAGGACTTTATTGCGTGGGTTGCACCTGTGACAAGGGATATAAAACAGTTATTTCTACAGAATTGCATGTTTTGCTAATCTTATGTCCACATTTAAAGCAAGTTTCACTGATTTACTGCTTGCATTCCATTCCTCATTGCAATAAATGTAATATGTATAAAAAGTTTGACTTCTTCTAACTTTCCCAGTATCAGCCAGTCTCAGATGAGTAAACAGCAGTCCTCATAGAGCGGCAGCTTCTTTAGTAGTCAGCTTGTAGCTCCGTCTTCGGAGCTGTGTGTTGGGCGATATTGATTACAGGAATTGCTGGCATGCTGCCCAGTCATAAATCCTTAGTCTGAAGCAGGTCAGATCACTTGGCTGTGGGATTAATTATAATCTAATCAGGCATATGCCTCCTGATGATCATATACCATGGATATACCCTTATTCTTTGTCACACTTAAATGTACATATCTGCCTCTTATAAAGTGCTTTAATATGGTTGGAATTTGTATAGTAATGTGTATACTTGGCAATAACAGTTCTTAGTGTTTACTGCTATATGTGTAGTATGTCTATGTCATGGTCATACATTATGTGCACATCTTAGGAGTAAGGAAAAAAAATCTCCCATAATTGATAAGCAATGTTCATTGTCGGAGCTGATGTTGAACAGATTCTCTTTTATGCTCAGTGAACCAGCAGCTAGGAAGAAAATCTATGAAGGCTTACAGCTTGCTCATACTCGACATTTTCCAAGAGAAGCGGTTCAGCACATGGAAGCCTAATTGCAAATGCAAGTGAATATAGGGATCGTTGATCCATACCATTACTGTATAAAAAACCCGCTGTCTGTTCTCAGTGGAAATAGGTCAAAGAGAAGAAGCACAAAAAAAAAAACTAATGTACTGTTTTCTGTGTGACTCAGTTTCAAGAACGTACTAAAGTCAGAGATTTGTATAAAACATTGACATTTCTTGAAATACAAATTTTGAAGAAGCATGTTAGTATTATACAGATGACAATAGATGTACCATTATTTTTTATACAAGAGATACATTCTAGAGTATATATTTTTTTACTCTCTATTTTGGGATTTACCATTAGGGTATACAACAATATTCACCGTCAGGCTCAGACTGGCCAACTGGAAACAAGTGAATCCAGCACTGGGCACTAAGCCAGGAATGGACCCCCTAACCCTCCACGCAAAGAGCACATGGCACTATAGACCCACTACAATCAAAGTGCTAACAACCACTTGTCCGTGAGTGAATGCGTTACATGCCTCGCCCATCATCACATGACAGTGACGTCATCGCCGGTCTTAAAGCATTAAATATGCAGAGCCAGACAGAAACCATGTGTTGATAGGACCTGTGATGATGTCACCATCATGTGATCAGTCACCGGCTCTTAGCTTCACCCCTGATCACATGATGGTGACATAATCACAGATCCTAAACAAGTAGAGGCCGATGAAGAATGTATGTAGCAGAGCTATGTGTGTGGTGTGTGACACACGCACATAGCAGAGTTGTGTGTGTACGTGACACGTCCATGTAGCAAAGCTGTGTGGGGTGTGTGTGACACACGCACATAGCAGAGTCGTGTGTGTACGTAACACATCCATGTAGCAAAGCTGTGTGGGGTGTGTGTGACACACGCATGTAGCAGAGCTATGTGTGTGTGTGACATGCGCATGTAGCAGAGTTGTGTGTTACATGCGCATGTAGCAGAGCTGTGTGTTACACGCGCATGTAGTAGAGCTGTGTGTGTGACACACGCATGTAGTAGAGCTGTGTGTGTGACGCGCATGTATCAGAGCTGTGTGTGTGTCATGTGCATGTAGCAAAGCTGTGTGTGGTTTGTGTGACACATGCATTTAGCAGAGCTGTGTGTGGTGTATGTGACACGCACATGTAGCAGAGCTGTGTGGTGTGTGTGTGATACGTGTATGTAGCAGAGCTGTGGGTGTGTAACATGTTTATGTAGCAGAGCTGTGTGTGGTATGTGTGACTCGCATGTATCAGAGCTGTGTGTGTCACGTGCATGTAGCAAAGCTGTGTGTGGTGTGTGTGACACGCACATCTAGCAGAGCTGTGTGGTGTGTGTGATACGCGCATGTAGCAGAGCTGTGTGGGGTGTGTGTGACACGCGCATGTAGCAGAGCTGTGTGGGGTGTGTGTGACACACGCATGTAGCAGAGCTATGTGTGTGTGTGACATGCACATGTAGCAGAGCTGTGTGTTACACTCGCATGTAGTAGAGCTGTGTGTGTGACACACACATGTAGTAGAGCTGCGTGTGTGACGCGCATGTATCAGAGCTGTGTGTGTGTCACGTGCATGTAGCAAAGCTGTGTGTGGTTTGTGTGACATGCACATGTAGCAGAGCTGTGTGGTGTGTGTGATACGTGCATGTAGCAGAGCTCTGTGTGTAACATGTTTATGTGGAAAAGCTGTGTGTGGTATGTGTGACTCGCATGTAGCAGAGCTGTGTGTGTAACACGCGCATGTATCAGAGCTGTGTGTGTGTGTCACGTGCATGTAGCAAAGCTGTGTGTGGTTTGTGTGACACATGAATTTAGCAGAGCTGTGTGTGGTGTGTGTGACACGCACATGTAGCAGAGCTGTGTGGTGTGTGTGATACGTGCATGTAGCAGAGCTGTGTGTGTAACATGTTTATGTAGCAGAACTGTGTGTGATATGTGTGACTCACATGTAGCAGAGCTGTGTGTGATGTGCATGTAGCTGAGCTGTGTGTGGCGTGTGTGACCCATGAATGTAGCAAAGCTGCATGTGGTGTGTTTCTGGCATGTAGCAGAGCTGTGTAGTGTGTGTGTAACACACATGTAGTAGATCTGTGTGACGTGCATGTAGCAGAGCTTTGTGGTGTGTGTGACACATGCATATAACAGAGCTGTGTGTATGACATGCACATATAGCAGAGCAGTGTGTAGATTGTGTGACATGTGCATTTAGCAGAGCTGTGTGTGGTGTGTGTGTGTGACACGCATGTAGCAGAGCTGTGTCGTGTGTATGACATGCACATGTAGCAGTGCTGTTTATGGTATGTGTAACACACACGTATCAAAGCTGTGTATCTGTGACATGCGCATGCAGCAGAACTGTGTGTGGTATATGTGACACATGCATGTAGCAGAGCTGTGTGTGGTGTGCTTGACCCGCGAATGTAGCAGAGCTGTGTGTGATGTGTGTGACACACGCATGTAGCAGAGCTATGTGTGTGTGTGACATGCACATGTAGCAGAGCTGTGTGTTACACTCGCATGTAGTAGAGCTGTGTGTGTGACACACACATGTAGTAGAGCTGCGTGTGTGACGCGCATGTATCAGAGCTGTGTGTGTGTCACGTGCATGTAGCAAAGCTGTGTGTGGTTTGTGTGACATGCACATGTAGCAGAGCTGTGTGGTGTGTGTGATACGTGCATGTAGCAGAGCTCTGTGTGTAACATGTTTATGTGGAAAAGCTGTGTGTGGTATGTGTGACTCGCATGTAGCAGAGCTGTGTGTGTAACACGCGCATGTATCAGAGCTGTGTGTGTGTGTCACGTGCATGTAGCAAAGCTGTGTGTGGTTTGTGTGACACATGAATTTAGCAGAGCTGTGTGTGGTGTGTGTGACACGCACATGTAGCAGAGCTGTGTGGTGTGTGTGATACGTGCATGTAGCAGAGCTGTGTGTGTAACATGTTTATGTAGCAGAACTGTGTGTGATATGTGTGACTCACATGTAGCAGAGCTGTGTGTGATGTGCATGTAGCTGAGCTGTGTGTGGCGTGTGTGACCCATGAATGTAGCAAAGCTGCATGTGGTGTGTTTCTGGCATGTAGCAGAGCTGTGTAGTGTGTGTGTAACACACATGTAGTAGATCTGTGTGACGTGCATGTAGCAGAGCTTTGTGGTGTGTGTGACACATGCATATAACAGAGCTGTGTGTATGACATGCACATATAGCAGAGCAGTGTGTAGATTGTGTGACATGTGCATTTAGCAGAGCTGTGTGTGGTGTGTGTGTGTGACACGCATGTAGCAGAGCTGTGTCGTGTGTATGACATGCACATGTAGCAGTGCTGTTTATGGTATGTGTAACACACACGTATCAAAGCTGTGTATCTGTGACATGCGCATGCAGCAGAACTGTGTGTGGTATATGTGACACATGCATGTAGCAGAGCTGTGTGTGGTGTGCTTGACCCGCGAATGTAGCAGAGCTGTGTGTGATGTGTCTGACATGCGCATGTAGCAGCAGAGCTGTGTGTTACACGTGCATGTAGAAGAGCTGTGTGTGACATAAATGTAGCCGAGCTGTGTGTGACATAAATGTAGCCAAGCTGTGTGTGGTGTGTGTGACACGGGCATGTAGCAGAGCTGTGTGGTGTGTGTGACACACATGTAGCAGAGCTGTGTGGTGTGTGTGCCATGCACAAGTAGAAGAGCTATGTGTGCGAATTCCTTGTTGCACAGCTGTATGTGTGTGATATGCATGTAGCAGAGCTGTGTGTGTGTGACACGTGCATGTAAGCAATGATGGTGACGTCATCACAGGTCCTAAACCAGCAGGTCCTAAAACAGTAGCCGTGTGCTTACAACTCCAATCCATTTAACTATATTATATGAGTCAGTGGCATATGGTGCCACCAGAAACACTGGTACTATAATCAACACCTATTCACTAGTACATATATGATATGCAGAGTACACCATCTTAGATAGGTAATAACTGCATATAACTGTTCAGTGGCCTCTCAGAATACATTTTATTGGCAGGCCTTAGGCACCCCAGTACAACGCTGTGCACCACCCATCAACTCAAATAAAAACTAAGTATCAAAATCAAGAAAATGTTACTGAAAAAAAACATTAGTATAAAAAAGAAGATTCAGTATCATGTCATTAGAGAATGAAAATAAGCAAGCTTGCGCTTTGTAAATCCTCAATAGACCTTAAATGTATATATGATGACGGCTAACATAAAGCCCCCACTACTTCAACCACGTTACACCATTAAGGATTATGGAATCTAGGATCTCTGTGCTCTGGCTCATAGAGGGAGGTCTGAGCAAAGGATCCCTCTTTATGGCCTCATGTCCACGGGCGGTTGGATTCCAAATGCGGATTTCCGCAGCAGGAGACCTGTGTAAACTATTTTTAATTGCTTGCAGGAGATCACGGGTGCAATTGGTTTTCCAAGGGGATGCACTGCAACCCCACCTCCCTGATTGATCCTTACCTTAAAATCTACAGTACACCTGCATTGTATTTGCTGATGCCCTGCGGGTTGTCTATGCCCATAGACATCTTTGGAGCCCGTCCGCACAGAATCTGCACTGAAATGGAGCATGCGGCGACTTGTTGTCTTGCATCAAATGATCCACAAATCAAATCTGCTTGCTTTAAGTTAGTTGCAGATGCCAATGCTTCCCTATGGGTACTTTGAATAATGGATCTTCCAGCGGGTGACCCGTGTGGATTCCACAAATCAAATCAGCCCATAGACATGAGCCCTATGGCATCCAAATCATGTGATATAACTTATGGGAAAGGATTGTCTTCATGAGACATCCTCTTTTGAGATATCAATATTTATATCTACAAAGTATCTAGTATATAAGAATGGTTAGAAATTGAAGCCAGGTTACAACAGGTTATAAAATAATGCTTCTCAACTTAACATGGCAGCAACAAAAAGGGGCCCAAAAGATTTGGATTGTTTGTTTCTTTTAATGGCTGGGTGGACGCAGGGATTCCATATTGGTCAGAATAGTCTCAGTACTCAGTCTTCTAAAGTAGGATAGATTCTCACAAAATAGAGGAAATTCCATGAATAACTAATGGCTGAGACCCTCAAAATCATTAAATATACTTAAAAAGTCTATAATGAAAGAAGTTGAATCATTTGCTTGGATCTTTCAGCTTCTTAGTAGCGTTGAATTAGGTCTCCTCATAGTATCCTATAAGGCTGCACACTGACTTATATTTGGGATATTTGCTTTCCCTTCCAAAATTATGCATCAAAAATGAGAATAGATTCCCAAACAGTGAAGAAAAACCTTCTCAAATTTCCATTTGGAATGTTTCTCTTTTCTTTGTCTTGAGAGCAGTTATAAATAATTAGGAACTGATGACTAAATCTTCAGAACATCAATAGGAATGGAACCTGCGGTCTGCTCATGTGTGTTGTGAGTGGACGGTAGAAAGTGAATTTAAGTCTATTAACAAAATTTCACAGATTAAATATAAACAAGAAGTTGAGTAACTTGTCAAATAGTTAGCATTTCAAGTTATTTCATGTCATGTTCTGTCGTCAACACTTTTTTCAGAATTCTTCTGGTTTTGCTTGGACTGGATACTTGTTTCACTGCATTCCGATTTTATTTATTTTTTTATAAAAAAGTTTTTATTAGAAATATTTAAAATAATCACAAATTGACAAAAAATTTAAAAAAGTGATGAAAACAGTATGTCGTACAAAAACATTTGTCATTTTGAACCTGCAAAATAAGAGTAAGAAAGGGGGAAGAGGTGAGGGCAAGAGGGGGTGCATCAAACTGTAAAAACAAATAGAAGACAACATTTAGGGATGTTTTCTTAACCAAGGGTTCCACATTGCATTGTATTTTCAAATGACATTGTTTTCCGGGGCCAGACTTTTCTTTGCAAATACAGTGTTCCGAGATCAATTGTTTTAGTTCCTCCTTGGATGGTATGGTTGTAGATTTCCATTTTCTAGCAATCAGAAGCTTTACTCCCAAAAAGATATGACTAACCAGCAATCTGCTGAGTGGAGGGTATAGGTCTAGGTCTACTAGCAACAAGGCAGTCCTGGGAGATTTGGGGATGGAGGTTTTTGTAGGGCCGCTGAATAATTTGTATACTTCTTTTCAGAACACCTCTAGCATTTTCCAATACCAAAAAGTATGGAGAAGTGTATCTTCATCTCCACAACCTCTCTAACACACCACATCAGAGCATAGTTTTTTGTGATATAAGTACGATGGGGTAAAGTACCATCCGGGCAGAGGTAAGGATTTTTGCGTACAGTAGAGAGGACAAAGGTTTGGTTTCGTTAAATTCTGTTTCCAGGAGAGGTCAGCTGATTTTGGAGATTGTTGTACTCAGGACAGAGATTGGTTTAGGATCCAGCAGTGTTTCCCAAGTCCTCATGGATCCCCACAGGTCATGTTTTCCAGATTTTCTCAGTATTGAACAGGTGATGTAATTATTGTCAGTGACTCAGACATAGCCACAGGTGTTATTACTATAGGATATCCTAAAAACATGACCTGTGGGGGTCCATGAGGACTGGAATTGGGGTAACACTGGGATAGAGGACTGTAGATTTGCCTCAAGGTTTGGAAGACCCACTCCACCCTGGTGGCAGTGAAGAGCTAAGATAGAAAGAGAGATTCTAGGGTGCATGCTCTCCCACACATAATCTAATAATTGATGTTGGAATTTTATAATTAATGGTTGGGGGATAGGGACTGGGAGAGTGCGGAAATAACATAGCAGTTTTGGTAGGATTAACATTTGGATAGGTGTATGCGGCCTATCCATGAGGTTTGTTTTGTTTTAAAATTGTCCATCTGTCATTGAAGGGTGTTCAACAAATTGAGGTAATTATTTGTGACAGTCTCTGAGAGAGGGTAGCACAGTTCGATGCCTAGGTATGAGATGCTTTGACTTTGCCATTCGAATGGCTATTCCGATTGGTTATCTTTTTTTCGTCTATCTGAGATATGTATCCCTAGTAATTGGAATTTAGAGTGATTCGCTGTTCAGAGAGATGTCACTGGATTTGTTAGGGTAAGTAATATGTCGTCGGCGAAGAGGCTCATTTTTTGTTGTCTGAGGCCTGCGTGAATTCCAGAAATGGAGGGGTTTATCCTAAATCTCTCTGTGAGAGGTTCAATCACTACAATAAATAGGAGGGCAGAGAGCGCAACCTTGGTGGGTACCGTTTATGATATTGAAAGGCTCCGATAAGGTGCCATCTAACAACACTCTGGCTGATGGGAAGGTATAAAGGGCCTTGGTTGCTTTAGTCAAGTTTCCTGTGAAGCCAAACCTTTCAAGGGTGGTCGAGTGCGAGTAAGACAAATAGGGTGCAGCGCTTTTCAAGAATTGTTAGGATGTTTATGACTCTCCTGGCAGTGTCTGGGGTTAGTCTCCCTTTAATAAAACCAATTTGGTTGGAATGGAAAATGCTGGGTAAAATGTGAAGTAGTCTTGAGGTGAGGGTTTTTGCATAAATTTTAGTATTCTTGAGATTGGACAGAAGTTAGCTGGGGTGTTTGGGTCTTTGCCTGGTTTGGGCATAGTTACAATCGTGGATTCCAACATTTCCTTTAGGAGGGTACCTCTTTATATCCCATGGTTAAAAGTGTGGTACATGTGAGAGACTAGTGTGCGTGCATATAATTTAAAATATTCATTTGAGAGTCTGTCCAGGCCAGGGGATTTTAGGGGTTTTAGAGTGCATATTATGTCTAGAATTTCTGTAGTGGTGGTTGGCCAATATAAAAAATAGTTTTGAGCTTGAATGGGATGAGAGGTTAACTCCATTTAGGAAATGTTGAATGTTTTGGAAGGATGGCTAGGAAGTAGATTTGTCCTCTTATAGATCATATAGATTGCTATAGTAAGTATGGAAATTGTCTGCTTTTTGTTTAGGGTGATATATTTTTCCCCCACAACCATTTAGGGTGAAAAAGGTAGGGGATTTTTGCTGTCTGTGCATTTTCTTCCCAAATTTGCCATAAACAAGGTGGTCTGTTATTTGATATATAAAAATTAGATTTGGATTTTTTCATCGCCTATCAACGTTATCCATTAGGAGGGATTTTAGCTTCTGTCAGAGGTTAAATAGTTCATTGTGCATTTCACTTAAGTGGGAGCTCTGGAGTTTGTCCTCTACTGCTTGAATATGGGTCATCGTTTCATCAATCAGAACCCATTTTTTCTTTTTGTGTTTTGAACTTATCCCAATGAGAATCTCCCTGATAAAGGCTTTGTGGGCGTTCCAGATGGTGAGAGAGCTCACATCTGGGGTAGTGTTAATAGCAAAATATTCCACCGAGACCGGGGCATGGTCCGATTAAGTTGCACTACCAGTCACGGCGGAAACCACGCCGGGTAGCGTCCATCGATCCACCATAATTAGGTCTATCCTAGAAAAGGATCTGTGTCAGGGGAGTAAAACGTATATTCTCTGGCTGAGGCATTCAGGCAACGGAATGTGTTATAGAGTGCCTCTTATTAAATCTACGGAGACAGGGAAGGAGCTCTCCTGGCAGCGGTAGCTGAGGAGTCAATGGATCTATTGGGATGAGATTAACCCTTTCCAATCCACTGCCTGACGTCTGAAGACATTCTGATTGAAGGCTGTACAGCTCCAATGTTGGAAGTCTGGCAGGGTATTCTTACTGTATATTACTGGCCGCTCTGTTGTCAGGGGCCTCTCCAGCTTGTCCCATACCACAATAATGGCTCTAGTCAGTAGAAGTCGCCATTGTATAATTGCAGAAAGAGAAAGCCCCCTAGGGCTTGAATCCAAAATTGGATTGCAAAGGGTTAAAGTCTCCACAAACAATTGACTCCTTTCGTGTTTTTGCATTTTCTTTATTGTTTTGTGTAAGAAGCAGAATGGACAGAGTTGGGTGCGTATACATTCATGATTGAGAAAGGTTTGGAGTTTAAAACTCCTGAGAGGATTATAAACCTGCCTTTCGGGTGTAAATTTTGGTGTTGAATGTTTAGATTTATAGAATCCCTGAATGCGATAAGGACACCTGCTTTTTTGCATGGGGAGCAAGCCAAAAATATATTTGGATATCTTTTGTGGGATATGTTGGGATGAATAAAGGCGACGGGGTGGGTTTCCTGAATACATTAAGATATCTGCATTGTTATGAAGAGCTTCTTTCCATAGGGAGGAGCACCTAAATTGTCAATTTAGTTCCTTTACATTTAAGGAATAGACTCTAATAGCCATAATGTACATAGAGGATTACAGATATGACAATGTGTACCCTTCTGGATGTCTTCTAGAACAAGGGGAAAAACATAGCAAAACAAGTCAAACAACATTAGAAAAAATATTGAATGTGAGTGTCCGCTGAATCCAGGGAGGACTGGGCAAACCCACCCCCCCCAGGGTGCAGGCAAGATCAATGAGAAACAAGACCACTTAGGTATTGGGCTTTTTTTTTGGAGGGATCAAAAGTTCAAATTAATAGGAGCAGGGTACAAGCTCTGTCATGCTAAGGGTCAAAAGTCCTTCAGCGGGAATTTTGAGATCTGGACTAGTCCTTTTCTACTGGTGGGGGTCATCTGGCTCTTTGAGAAATGGATTCTTTAGATGTTTGGATGCCCCATGATTGAAGTAGGTGGTTGGCATCTTCTGGTTTGACTTAGGTGTAGTCAGTTCTGTCTTTCATGACTGTGAGTTTCAGGGGGGAAAACCCCACCTGTAGATATTTGCTTGACATAGAGCAGTGGTTATTGCAGCATATTTTCTTCTTGCTTGCATCGTGGCTTAAGATAAATCGATGAATATTCGAACATTTGCGTAAGGAGCTGGCAGTTGTTTTAATTTGTGAGATATCTGGATCAGGATCTCTTTGGTATGATAAAAATGGATTCTTGCAATAATGTCTCTAGGAATGCCTTCCGAGAGCAATCTTTGTTTAGGTCTCAAGCTGGTAGATCGTGTAGCACAGTTTTCATCAGTGGTTGCAAGTAGCCACGGATATCGCCAGGTGAAACTGACTCTGGGATGCTCCGCCTATTTCGGTCTTCGATGTTGGCGAGTTTTGACTTCAGTTGCTCCACTTTATCAGAAAGAGCTTAATGAGCGTCGATCATAGTGGGTGCCTGTCTAGTATTTTGTGTGTGCATCCTGGAACTTGTGTTGTTAGCTGGGGAGCAGGATCTCCCTTTAGGGAGCATCACCGGGGACCTTATGGAGGTGGTATCGCCTGCTCTTTAAATAGCAGAGAGGAAGCAAAGGACAGGTAGCTGGGTGCACTGTCCCGCGGCTTACTGCGTGAGCTCAAGAAATCATCCAGCCTGCAGGGCTGGGAACAAGATAGATGCTAGCAAGTCATCACAAGACTATAGTGGCTGGGAGCCTCCAGGATAGGGAAACTTTGCCACTGCTAGGTGCTTGGAGTTGCTTGTAGGAGTCTGCAAGTACGGAACTCTAGCTTTAAGCAGCCATACTTGTGCTCGGTCAGGCCACGCCTCCACTCCATTCCGATTTTAGACATCATCATACTATTTAGTTCTAGGGAGGTTCACACAGCATATTTTTTTCCACTCTAGCTTTCCATTTCCTCTGAATTGCCAAAAAGAACATTCAGACAGAGCCCTGAAAAGAACCATCACCTTTTATTAGTCAGAGACCAAAGGTGCAAACTTTGTTCTTCATTTGATCAGGTTTCCGTTAGTTTCCTGAAGGAACAAAAAACAGGTCAAATACGGAGACTAAATGCCCTCCATTTGACTAATAAAAGTTTATAGTTTCATCTAGGGTTCTGACTGAATGCCGTTTTCAGCGATTCAAATGGAAACCTGGGATGGAAAACCACACTGGAAACGAAAACCCTGCATGAACCTACCCTAATTGTATCAGTGCCATCTAAGCTCTAACAATGCACTGCTCTCTGGAAATAGGGGTACAGCACAAATTCTGAATTAGGCTTTATGTCTGAACAGCTAATAAAGCTTTATGCAACTAAAAAGTGGAACACGATAATTTACACCGTGACAGTGGCAACCTTGCATATAACCATAAAAATGACCAGTCCTAGGTTAAAATCAGTGGGGCTGGCTGCATAGCTCTACAGCCTGATTGACTATATCCCTACCTCTGCAGCATTCCTTCAAATCAATGTATGAGTTTTTACCAAGTTTGTAAAACAATGATTGGGAATAGCACCCCTTCTGGGTGCTCTCCTTGGGAAGAGACAACTTGCTTTTCAAAGGTGAAAATAGGAAATATTGATTTCATATTTATCTCTTAATCAATCATAACACTAAAACCACTAAGAGGTGAAGTGAATAACCTTATCTCATAACAATAGTACTGTAGCAAGGGGGGTACTCTTGCCTCGGGATCACTGACCTCTCATACCAGAAATGGCGCACCACACGGGTAAGCACGGCTCAGGAATAGCGTATCTCTTTGTCTGGCTCCTGCCAGCGTTTATTTTACAGCACGTCACAGCACAGCAAACCACATAATGTCCACAATGTCAGTAAGCACCCCAACTTGTGTGGGAGTCCAGGGGCGTCATCCCTGTCGGACTCTTGCCTTTTCAGGCCACCAGCCTGCAGCACCTTCCTATGCTGCGCTGGTCCTCTCTCTCTCTCTTTGGTAGGAACTGGCTTTTTATCTGGTTCCTGCTCAACCCCATGGTTAACCCTCGCACCAGAAGTCCTGTCTCTGGCCCTCTACAGGCCCTTCTGTGTACTGCACTACTACAGTACCTATAAGACCTTATTCAAACGCTACTAATGTAGCCGCGATAAAAAAGTCACAACCATGTAAAGCATTGGATTCCAATGCATTCATTCACATGGGTCAATTACACTAAGCAACACGGTTTTTGTGTCTAAGAAAAGTCTATTTGTCCCTGTTAGCTTTTTTAAAAAATATAATGGAAAATATATTTCTTTTTTTTTTTATTCTATATTTATAGCAGATTATCAATTAGTTACAGTTAATGTAGTATTTTCATTAAGTTGGAAAATATATTTCATTTAGAAAAAAGTTTGCTTTTGTGGTCAGGACATTGATAATTAAAAATATATGATTTCCAATGTTTCAAGGACATGCACAGTGAGAAATAAATTACTTATCATGACCCAAAGTCATTATACAATGCAGAGTATGTCCATACAGTTCAAAATTAATGAAAATCTCTGGTTCTTTTCGATTGACGATTGTGTAATTGGTCACTTTCCCGTACGAGCCCCCAGATGTTGTCGCCCATCATATTCTAGTTGTATTGTCCTTGATAGCGAGGCTCAAACTGCTGCATATCTTGGTGGAACCTTTCTCCTTGTTCCTCACAGTATGCTCCCATGTTCTGCTTGAATTTTTGTAGATGAGAATGCAGGATATGAACCTTGAGTGACATCCTGCAGCCTATAGCATGGTATTTCTTCATCATCGGTTCCACCAACTCCACATATTTGTCTGCTTTGTGATTTCCCAAGAACCCCTGAACCTCGGCAACAAAACTGTTCCAAGCTGCTTTCTGTACCTCTGTGAGCATGTCAATTTCGGACATTCTATGATCCTCTTAATTTGTGGTCCTACAAAGATGCCAACTTTTACCTTGGCCTCAGTCAACTTTGGTAAGAAGTTCAGTAGATGTTTCATCACTGTAGATTCTTTATCTAGAGCTGTGACAAACTCTTTCATAAGCCCGAGTTTTATATGAAGAGGTGGCATCAGAATCATCTTAGGATTCACTAGTGGTTTCCACTTGATGTTGCTTCGTCTGACAGTGAAGCCAATATGTTCAGGCCAGTCTCATCGATCGTAGTGTTCAGTTTTGGCACTGCTATCCCAAAGACAAAGATAGCAAGAAAACTTTGTGAAACTACCTTAAAGACCCGTTAGGAAAGCAACCATCTTGAAGTCTATAATTACCTTCCAACCATGCTGATCGTACTTTAGAATTTGCAACAGGAATTTGACACTACTATACTCCTCCTTGAGATGTGTAGAGTGAGCCACTGGAAGGGATGGAAGTTGATTTCCAATGTGGAGCAGAACTGCTTTCAGGCTCTTAGAAGAACTGTCAATGAAAAGGCACAATCCTGTGCGTTACAAGGTATCCTAATGTCACTGAATAGACCTGTCACGTCATGACAGTAACAGCGTCCATCTTGAAGGGTGAAGAAGGTCGAAAACATTTGAGGACATTTTTTTTTACTTGTAACTTTGCACACTATCTTCCAGCAAGTTCCACTGTTTAACCAGTTTTAATAAATGAGGGCTACGTATGTACAGTGGTGTCTGATGTTTTGTGTGGTATAAGGGAGAGATTAGGAAAAGATGCAGAAAGAGCTATCATTAGGCATTGGAATTATCTAGTTGTTCATTCCATACCATCTACTCCAGTCCCTACTGTTAGGTTCATCATAATTATCTTCATCCTCAGCATCCAATTACCATCATCTTCCACCCCTGTCATCTAATGGTGAGTCACTAGTTTTGAATTTGTGTTTTTACACTTGTGTTGATACATGCTTTATATTTGCTATTCTTGCAACTGTCAGGTCTGGTGGCTCTGGGGGTCTCCGTGCCTGCACTACCGGTCCTAGTACCCGGGCGGCTGGGGTGCGGTGCAGAGGAGCCCCGGTCTTGGTGACCTCCCCTGGCCGCTGTGATCCGGTACACCAGCTCCGAGTGCATGCGCCCATGCACCTGGAGCATGAGCCTGGTTAGCCGGGTTGCTGGGGACACAGCAGGTTACCGCACCGTGTCCCCATTGCTATGACGCCCGGGCACGTTCCTCTGTGGCCACCTGTTTTTATTACGCAAGGAGGCTGTTCACCAGTGTCCTGTGATTGGGTCCTGCTGCTGTCAGGCTCCCCGCCCCAATCAGCTGCTGGGGTGGGAGTTCTGACAGCATTTAAACTGCTCAGTTTCCTCCTGACCTGCCAGTGTATGTTTGGTCTCCAGCTACACCCATGTTACCTGTATTTGATTCCCTGCTTTGACTCGCTTGCTTTGGACCTGACTTTGCCTTCGCCTAACCCTTTATACCTCGTTCTCTTCTGTTGCTGACCTGGATTGCCTGACCTGCCTTTGTGTTTGTGTGTTACCTGCATTTGTCTGTGGGTCTGACTCCTGCCCCGCATCCCTAGCGAGCCTAGGGACTGTCACCCTAGGGCCTAGCCTAGGGGGGCAAGTGGGTAGGGGCAGGGGTTGCGGGTAGTTTCAGGGACTTCCAGTTACCCAGACCCCAGCTCCTTGACAGCAACATTCCGGTTGTTATATTATTTGGGTCTATTGGGCCTATCTAAGTAGTGGGAGACATGGTTAGTACACAGAAAAAGCAGTTGCTAAAGGTGAAGTCAAGTTTTGCAGTTATTGTCCAGCCAGAATCATTACACCTATATTTATTTACCTTTTATTTATCTACCTGTACCGTATGTAATCAAGGTTGAGTAGACCATTTAATGTGAACCCTACAAGGGAATCACTACATTCTACTTTGTAATAATTACCGTACCTAATATTTTTTAGTAATGAGATATTGCTTCTGATATATAGAATCTATCTACCTATAGATAGATACTTTCCAGCCATAACACTACAACTACATATTGTGCAGGTCCCCCTCGGCCCACTAAACTGCCCTGGCCTGTTGACTTGTTTACTCGACAAGACCTCCCAGAATACTCTGTGGTGTCAAGCACTGGCATGTTAGCTGCGGATCCTTTAAGATCCTAAACAATTTCTGCAGTGGGGTGGGACACATTATCCTGCTGAAAGCAGTCACTGCCATTAGGAAGACCATTGCAAAGAAGGAATTTATGAGGTATGCAATGATCTTTAGGTAGTAGATATGTATCAAAGTAACAACCACAGAAATTTCAGACCCAAGGTTTCTCAAAAAAACATTGCCTAGAGAATTGCACTGCCTCCACTAGCTTACTTTCTTCCCATAGTGCATCCTGGTGCCACTTATTCCCCAAGTAAGTGATGCATCCATCCATCCACATGATGTAAAAGAAAGTGCGGTTCAACAGACCAGGCCACCTTCTTCCATTGCTCCATGGTTCAGTTTTAATGCCCATTGTAGACATTTTCAGCAGTGGACAGGGTCAGTATGGGCATTCTAAAAGGTCTGCAGCTATACAGCCTCATACACAGCTGTGATTCTGATAGTGCTCTATCATAGCCAGCAATAACTTTGTCAACAGTATGTGCTACAGTTAAGGTCTTTTTACACACAAGGATTATCATTCAAAATTCATCCAAATGGCCTTAAATTAGCGATAATCGTTACATGTAAATGTGGGCATCGTGCACTTTTTGTTTGAGCTATGAATTTAGTTAAACTTAAAATTCATCATTAAGCCACTGAAGGACTGAGCAAATGCATTCCATTTGAAGGTATTTCACTCATCTTTCAAAAGACTTCAGGATGTTCTCCCTGCAGCATGTTTACACTAGCCACGAGGAGAACAATGCAATATGCTGGCAGATGCAAGGAAAACAGTGCAATCTGCTCGCAGCCACAAGGAGAACAATGGATTGTGATCGCAGGTGTTTACACAGCTGGCCATGTGTTTAAACACTCACTGGGCTCTGCAAACAGCCGCTGGAGGTTCTTTAACATGCAAATGAAGATAATAAAGTGGTAATGGCCAATAACACTTTATGCAAATAGATTGTTAAATCTTTCAATTGTTTGAAAGATTATCTTTGCATGTAAAAGGGCCTTTACCCTTCTCTGGAATGAAACCAGGTGAGCTACTCTTCCCTTGAATATTAATGAGCCTTGGGCACCCATAAGGCCCCCTGTCCACGGGCGTTGCAGTATCCCGCGGCGAATCTCAGCCGCAGGAACCATCGCCTGGGAGCAGGAGCCAGCAGACGGTTCTCCGCAGGTCAGCCTGGTCACAGGTCAGCTGCGAATTGCCAGCCGCAAGTGGAAAATCGCAATGATTCTCTGCTCGTGGACACGGGGCCGGCGCTTTCCATAGCAATGCTATGGAAAGCTTCAACCGGTGTGATTCGCTGGCGATTTACCACCGGCGAAATCACTGCCGTGGACAGGGGGCCTCACACTGTCACTGGTTCACTGGTTATCTTTCCTCGAACCACTTGTAGCCAGCACCACTGCATACTGGGAATACCCCACAAGACCCCTTATGGAGATGCTCTGACCCAACTGTTTAGCCATCACAATTTGTCTCTTGTTAAAGTCACTTAACACTAATCTGTCTGCTTGAGCATGGTGTCCAAACCCCAGTGTACGCAATCATAGACAGACAACTGTCAATCACTAATAGCCCCGCCCATTGTACTGTTCAGCTAAGAACGTGCAAAGGTAAGCAGGGTCCTCAGCTGTGGGCAGGGTCAGATTCCGCTGTAGGCTCCGATACGTGGAATCCAATCCGCCCGTAGACACGAGGCCTTATTGTTCACTTGCTAATATAGCCCACTCTTTGACAGGAAACTTTGTCACATGATCATTTTGATTCATTTTACCTGTCTTTGGTTTTAACGTTATGGCTGATCAGTATCTGATCCATCTACATACAAAACTTAATATACACGTATTTTCTTTTATTGTACAGTTATGTCTGTAAATCTCTTGTCTATCACAAAGCCTATGACACTTGTGTTACCTCCTGACAGCCTTCTCCGTGTGAATGGTGCCGGTGTGAACCCAGCAATGAAGTCCACTGTGTTGTAGCAGATTGTGCTGTACCAGAGTGTGTCAACCCAGTATATGAGCCTGAGCAGTGCTGCCCCGTCTGCAAGAACGGTGAGTGGAATGCTGTGCAGCCAAAACTGCAACATTGTTTTTGCTTTTGCAACATGTTATTAAGATGCTGAGGTCCTTTTCAGCCATGATTCAGTTTATTGTGCAGATTCTTATAGGCTACATGCAGACGTTGCATAGTACATGCATATTTCTATGTGTTGATTTGCATGCAGTGTGATTCAACCCTTCCCATTCCATTCATAGGTTGAAATCTGCAGCAAATCCGATACAAAATCCGCAATTAACACATGTGGGTTTGCTGTAGAAAAGTTTCAGATATTCCACATTGAATCCACCTCGGTTTTAGGTACCCATAATCTTAATATGTAAAGATCAGACTAATATCTCAAGCACATGGAGTCAGCATGGTATTGTATGGTGTTCTACATGGCGCCGTACTTTGGACATATGCTCCACTAGAAGTAATGCTTGTAGTAGGGAATTTCTAAGTAATGTTGTATCTAATGCAGAATGTCACATTTTTATTCTGTTGGATTCTGTATGCTACAATATTAAATTGGAGGCTTATAGAGGTACAGAAGGCCCTACTGAAGGCCGTGGTTGCATTGTTATTGCTTGGTAGAACTCAAAGGTTATCTGACACTGTAATGGAACTCAGTTTGCATATATATATATATATATATATATGAAATTGGAGCTAGAGAAGCTTGAAGTGTAACCTTATAGATTTATATAGGTGAAATATTGCTGCTCCATGCAACTCGAAGGTTGTAAAGATCTGTAATATGGTCATCTTTGGTGGCCATACATTAGATAGAAGTAGGCTGATGGTTGGACAACTGTTTTCTGAACAATTGTCTAGTGAACAATTGTTTTGCAGCCATACACATTTTAGCCCATTTTGGCCACGGTGTCGTTCAAACTGGCTATATATGTTCAATGACACCAGACAATGGATGAAAGATGGTACTGGGAACATTTTTTCAAACAAAGCACACTGATGGGTGAAAGATCTTGTTGTGCAAACAAAAGATCTTTCATCCATCAGGCGAAAATTTTAATTACAGCTGACATCTTTCCAGATAATGATAGTCTGGCCATTGGCTGGCTAAAATGATCATTTGTTGTTATATTTCACCCAATCAATAATCATCTTGGTTGAAATTGTCTAGTTTTATCACATTTAGTCTAAAGTGTATGGGCATCTTTAACCTTGCAGTGTTTACATTTAAAGGGAATCTGTCACCAGGTTTATGCTGCTTGAACCCTGGCAGCTTGAACCTAGGACAGGTAGGGCCATTTGGCCCATGTCTGTTTTATTCTGAAATTCAAAAAACATACTTAGAAGTTTGACTTGGGGATCAGCTCTCTGTGTTCTTGAGTCAAAGAGGCGAGCCGCACCAGCTCTCCCAGCTTACATAGTCAAAGCCGAGAGCTCCTCTCACTGCACTCCGTCTTGATGATGTGGGTGGAGAGAACCCAAGCGGCCCACCTCTATGACTCAAGAGCTCTGTGCTCTGAGTCAAACGTCTAATTGTATTTTTTCTGAAACGCAGCAGTATTTCATAATATGCATGGGCCGAATTGGCACACCTGTCCTGGCTCATGCTGCCATGGTTCAGGCAACATGAACTTGGTGACGGGTTCACTTTAAAACCACATTACGGATATTGACTCCTGCATTCATTTTTACTACATGCTATATCATACTATAAAACTGCCATGGAGCTGTTGACTTGCAAGTCAATTTCAAAGATTCTTGTTAGGATTTGAAACTTTGTTTGAACAACATAAATAATTTGTGATGAAAGTGGGTATTTAAGCTGCCACAAATTAAAAAGAAAGTTATACTCAATTACTTATTGTAATAATCAGTAAAGCTCTTGACGCTGAAAAGAAAAATGCAATAACAAAGCAATATGAAAATTGTCCCTTTGTTAAATGGGGTTTGAACGGTAATTGAAAGTTAAATTGAGAGGTGGTAATTGTTGTGCAGGCTGTGTAGTATGTCTTTCTTTGAAGCAAACTGTGAAATTAGTACTACTGTCTATCGGCTTCATGCTCCCGGATAGCAGGGTACTATAATCCCTAACTTCCATTCCCGCAAGGCTTGACTTGTACTGTGTGCATTGTGAAGATACTGAGATTCCAGAAACAATTTAATGCATTCCAGCAGGTCTGCACATAGTATCTAGAGGCAATGCTCATGCACAAGGTTGGAAGATTTAACAGGAATGGTAAATTAAGCTTCTGAACGTAAGATTTCATATTAAGTTGTGTATGCTTAAGTCATCATAGTTCACTAAATATGGGAAGCTTTTAGACGATCATTCAGAATTTTCACTATAACCAGTTTGCAAAATTAAAGAAACACTTTGGGCAAAACTTTCACACAGAGTTATGCCTAGTGCAGGGTCTGAAGGGTGGTGCATGACATGACAATTCACAGTGCGCCATCTGAGGGGTGGTACAGGACATGGCAATTCACAGTGCGCCATCTGAGGGGCGGTGCATGACATGGCAATTCACAGTGCGCCATCTGAGGGGAGGTGCATGGCACTGCAGTTTATAGAGCGTCATCTGAGGGGAGGTGCATGACATGGCAATTCACAGTGCGCCATCTCAGGGGCAGTACATGACATGGCAATTCACAGTGCGCCATCTGAGGGGCGGTGCATGACATGGCAATTCACAGTGCGCCATCTGAGGGGAGGTGCATGACATGGCAATTCACAGTGCGCCATCTGAGGGGAGGTGCATGGCACTGCAGTTTATAGAGCGTCATCTGAGGGGAGGTGCATGACATGGCAATTCACAGTGCGCCATCTCAGGGGCAGTACATGACATGGCAATTCACAGTGCGCCATCTGAGGGGCGGTGCATGACATGGCAATTCACAGTGCGCCATCTGAGGGGCGGTACATGACAGGGCAATTCACAGTGCGCCATCTGAGGGGCGGTACATGACATGGCAATTCACAGTGCACCTTCTAAGGGGTGGTGCATGGCACTGCAGTTTATAGAGCGCCATCTGAGGGGCGGTGCATGGTACTGCAGTTTATAGAGTACCAGGAATAGAATTCCTATATCATTTACTGCTCTCTAAGGCCCTTCACTAGGCATAACAGCAGCAGTTGCCAACAGCCACACAACTTAATGCCATGTAGCTATTGACTGCAATGTCAGGGCAATGACATCATTGCAGCTTTTTCTCCTGCAGCCAAAAGAATTGCATTGTTAGAGTGCATTTTGACTGTTAGGGTGCATTCAGACGAGCGTGGTTTTCCCCCCTTATATGGCTGTTATAATTGCGGCCACATAATGGGACAAAACAAAACCACTTATTTCAATAGGATTTCAGTGGTTTTGTTTTAACTGAGAAAAGATAGGACTTGCCCTACCTTTTCCACATGTTATGAATAGATCGTACAGGGAAGACCGGGCAGCACTTATTTTCCCACGTTTTTCATAGCACAAAAGTTTGAAAAGCCGGCAAAGTGGAAGACATTTCCACAGTTCAGGCGCCACTGCGCTCCGCGCCGGCGAGTGTAGTTGCGTCTATGCTAGTCTGACGCCTCCCTTATTGTTGATGACCTGGTACACCTAAGGAATCAGTTTTACAGTGACTTTCACAGGGACCTTTGTTGATCAGTATTATGCTTCAGCAAGGCACTGGCTAAGGGTACATTCACACAGGTGAGTGCAATGTCGGTCCGAGAAACTCGAACTGATATTGCACTTGCATGCGTGCAATTTTTGACTGTGTGATGTGTTTTGCGAGAAAAAGTGTTTGCAATTTTTTAGATGTGTTTTTCACACACATGAAGCTCAAATTTTTTCAATAGTGAAGGTAGAATTTACATGCGCGTGTAATGCAATTTTTTTTCTTGCCGTAGGAAAGAATAAGTGACTCTTAAACAAGAATTGCCCAAAAATAGAACATATAGTGATTTTTCTATCTTGGACCATTAGTCCGAGAAAAAAAAACTGCTCATATGAATAAAAAGCTTTAAATGAATGTGTTCTTTTCACGCGCACTGTCTGACCATATCGCAATTGGTCAGATATCACGCATACAAAGCATCGTAAGCAGGCAGGTTTTTCAGCTGCTGTCCATCTCCCTAAACTATAGGGCAATAGGAGGCAGCATAGAAAACAAGCCTGTGCAGGATGATTAACCAAAAAAAGAGAGGACACGGATGTGATTAATGGGCCCAAAAATGCTACTTTCTGTCTCGAATACTTAATTATTATTCATTAGAATTCAGCTGTTTTATATAAAAACATCCGTCATATCACTAAAATATTACTGACCATATGTAGAACCTATTTCTAAATTTGCATATATGTACAAACCAAATGAGTGATGTGCTAATGGGTTAAAATTTTCCAAATCATGATTAATTATGTATGTCCATTTTCTTTTCCTATAATAAGGCGGTGCCTGAGCCAAATATAAAACAAAAGATTCTGGTACTTCAGGACGTCTGATTGCGGAAACAATTAATTGACTCGGCTCGATAAATGAAACCAAAACCGTTGACAGCTGCTTTAATTTATGATGCTGAAAACTCAATAGGCCATTTCTGAGAATTGACTGTATTGATGAAACATTTAAAAAGAAAATCTGAAATTAGTGTGATATGAATGTTATTTGAGGAAGGACGATTACTAAAATCATACCTGGACCAAGGACAAATTACAGCGGTGTAGACAGTGTGTTCATCAATTTTTATTACTTTCTCTGTAAAATATTCATGCATTGAGTGCCATAGGGTCACCATGAATATTCTGTTCTAGCATCAGCAAATTACTAAATATTTGACGTCCACTAAATGAATTAATATGATAGAAATCTGGAGCAGTTTCTGTTACAGCGTACCTTTCATTCTAATTTTCTTTGTATATTCATATACTATGTAACATTAAAAGGAGTTGGACCAGGATCACAACTTATGCCCTATCGACCGACAGGGGAAAACTTGCTGATTGGTGGAGGTGTTACCAGTGAGGCTTCAACTGATCTTGAAAACAGGGATCCCGTGTCCAGTCTGCCTGTCACTGCAGGGTAGTTCCTTCCCTCCAACTGACATCAGAATGAATGGAACATTAGCCAAGATGCCTGGTTGGTGCTCCATTCATTTCAATGGGGCCGACGAAAATACCTGATAACTTGCTGATCAGTGGAGGTCTTTCTGCTGAGGCCTCAACCGATGTTCAGAACAGGGATCCCGTGTCCCCTTCCGCCTGTCACTGTGGGGTAGCTTCTTCACTCACAGTGATATCTGAATGAATGGAGCATTGGCCAAGCATGCATCAGTGGAGGTCTTGCCGTTGAGACCTAATAATAATAATAATCTTTATTTCTATACAACCAACATATTCCGCAGCCCTAACAAAACCACAGTTACATCTAGTGATCAGTTGATGGAAACAGTAGGGGTGAGGGTCCTGCTCCAACAAGCTTACATACTACAAATAATGGGGTAATCCAGAAGGTAAAGGGGCTGGAGATGCGCATGGTAGGGCGAGGTGGAGAGTGTGGGATGTCATACACATAGACATACAACCAATCTTGAGAACAGGGATCCCGTGTCCCCTCTGCCTGTCATTGTGGGATAGCTTCTTCCCTCGCAGTGACATCAGAATGAATGGAGCATTGGCCAAGCAGTGCTCCATTCATTACAGTGGGGCCAATGGAAATACCAGAGCTAGCACAACTAGTGCTCCATTCAGTCTCCTGCTCATTAGCCCACAGCAAGGAGGATGGGAGACAAGGGACCCCCATTCTTAGGATTGTTAGGGGTTGTAGTCTTGGGACCCTCACCGATTAGTAAGTTATCCCTTATGCTGTTGTTAGGGGATAACTTGTGATCATGGTACGACCACTTTAACATAGTAATGTTGAGGAAGCCATCAATTTTAATCTACAACATAGTCCTACAGTGTTTATTTAGAGGAAGTTAATAAACCTATTAATTTGTTGCCTCATTTAAGGGGGAAGATTACTTCCCCTCTCAAAATATAGCAAACTACCAACATGTCATTATGTACACCAGCCCATGTCAAAAGCACTTGTTTCTGAATATTCGTGCACCCGATGCCACTGTAGATGACTCCTGTCTCTGGCAGAAGCAGCCAGTTTTGACGCAGCTAGCTTTCCAAATTTGCCTACAAGACCGTGCACTCCAGGATTAGAGTGATACAGTTTCAGGGAAGTTATTCTGCTTTCTCTGTACTTTTTCTATAGAGTATATCCAAGTCTTTATATTTTTCACCAGGATTTCTAAGCAAAATAATTCTGTTTTGTTCCAATGCATTCCCTATTATGCAGTGATGCTGATGGAGTCCTATATGATGGCACACCGCACAGTCTCTGCACCACCCATCCAAATGGATCCATGTCAATGAGCACTTATACAGAATTGAATCACGGTCACAAATGCATGAAGACACCCCAAAATGGGCTTAGAATATTAATAATTAATTTTGTACCCCATCCTTATCTCCTTTTGTTGATTATTATCACATTGTAAACAAACAGATTAGTATGGATGCCCACTTGATATATTTTCATTTATTTGCAGTATATAATAGAACAGTAGATAGCTGTTTATGAGAAAATGCGACCTGAGCACCGTTAACTGCAAAACATCATTAGAGGCAGACAGGACAGTTTACTCAACTAATCCTTCTGGAGATGAGGCGCTTTATGTTCATAATATCCTTTATTGACTGTCCTTTGATGCAGAATAATTTTCAACAGAGCAATGGCCTCTATTGTTTTATGCTTGAAGGTTGCATTTTGTGAGGTATTCCAGCAATATGACAGCTAAGGGTGTCGGACGCTGAGATTTTTATTCAAGTCTCGTAACTCAATCATGGGAAATCTTAAGAGCAGATTCACAAAATCTTAAGTAATACCAAGGCTACAACTCCCATTCTTGTGTAACTCCCATTTCTGACTTCTTGTACTGTGATTTTTACGTACTACACCTAATAGTTGAATGTCTGGACTTGAAGTTTTAGATAGAATACATCATCAATATCAGCTCAGTGAGGGTTTGACAATCAGCTTTTGCAGTGCACTGGTCCGAGCACACCTTAGCACAGCTCTGTACATTCCGTGGGGGCTGTCAATGGTATTACAAGCTCTGCTCCGACTCGTGCCTGCAGTACCTTGGCTACTGCACAATGTATGGATCACGTTTATACTTGAACAATTTGGAATGGTGCAATCTATGGGAGCTAGGTAAAAACCTTATAGCTAAATGAGAGTGAATTCCAAATTTTTCAGTCTTAGGCCTCATGTCCACGGGGAAAATCAGGCCCGCCGCGGATTCTTCATGCAGAATCCTGCAGCGGGTCCCTCCTTTCCGCGGACATGAGGCTAAAAAGTAAGCATTACTTACGTGTCCGGATGCTGCGGATCTGCCCTCCGTCGCGGCCGGATCTTCTTTCTTCGGCCCGCCGGATGTGCTTGGCGAGGCGCCGTGCGCTCCTTTCTTGGAACTCCTGCTCTCCCGCGTTTCTGCGACGGAGAGCAGGAATTCAGCTGCGGGTGTGCCGCGGATCCGGACGGCTTCCATAGGCTTCAATAGAAGCCTGTGGGAGACGCACACTAAAATGGAGCATGCTGTGGGTGTTTTCCTACACATGCAATCCGCGCCTCAAGGGAAAATGACATCTGCAGGTATTTAATTACCTGCGGGTGTCCAATGCATCCCTATGGGGTGTGGATCACGCGTGCGGGTGACCCGCTGCGGATCTGCCCCGTGGACATGAGGCCTTAGACTTTATCCGCATGGCAGTATCCTGGTCAGTATTTTGTGTTTGTAAGCCAAAACCAGTAATGGAACCTAAAAGGAGAAAAAATTAAAATGCAAGCGTTTGCACCACTTCTATATTTTTGACTTACAAATGCTAATGTAAAAATATATTTGTCTGAAAGTGGCCTATCTCTGTTGTGCACTAAGAGGAGGCATGCACAGTTCTATGTGGCCCCTTCTCACATGTAAGTATTAAAGGGACCATTCAATATATACTCAACAGGGCAAAATATGAAGGACAGCATGACAGTAGAACTTCTCCTATGACAGCTCAGCCTCCACAACAGTTGTACCCCATAAAAGTGACAGAAAGTAGGGTCATTTTGATCTTTAAGTGGAGAGCAACAAAAATGATGCTGTAGTGACAGGATCACCTACCATAAATGAATGCCCAGCTCTGGCTTACTTCATAAAGTACTTCATCTAACAACATCGCCATTGTCTAACAACGCTACCATAGAGAGTTGATAAAAGTTTAACACGAACTCGTCTTATGTATGTACCTGTCAAATAATGGGTGATACAAACCGAATTGTTTATACCTGTCTGAAACCCTAAAGCTCTGTGTGACAGTGAATACTTTATTTTCTTGTTCAAGCAGTTCATGGCTATCATTCATTGCTTGTTAGTAATAAAATACATCTAATAAAATGTTCCTGCTTCACAACCCTGTATTGTTAGCAGACTGAAACTCACATTGTAGCAGCTGAAAGCCAAGTTGTAAAATCATAGGACATTCTGACACATGCTTCTAATCTAGTTCTACATCAGGACAGACTGCATTTATATTGGGAAGTCACATTCCAGATAATGAGATGATGGTCAGAATTCAGTTTAACATAGAAAGAGAAGAATTTCTCAATAGTACAAAATAATAGGAATATCAGTGAAAGAAAGCAATACATGGAGAGGCTATGAGACTAGCACTGGTTGGCCAATTTGGGGTCAACTTTCCCTCTTTTTGCATTGTGATAATGCCACTGGGTATCTGATCTAAAGAATTTTGTGTTTAAAGTAGGTAGTTAGGCATAAAAAGTCTGATTTTTATACATCAAACACTTTACAGACCTGTATTTAGCATTAGAGATGAGTTAACTGAACCTGTAAATAGTTAATTTGGTTGAACTTTGCTAAACATTTGGTTCAGCAAGAACCTGAAACTTAGGCGGTTAATTTCTGCTGAACCGGAAATTCTTATAAGCTCCTAAAAGTAGTATTGGACACTCTATAAGAGCCCTGGAACAACGGTGGTGGTAGTGATTGTGGTCCTTTTGCAACGGATGTAGCTCAGTGGTTAGCAATGTTGACTTGCAGTGCTGGGGTCCTAGCTTCAAATCTGAGGATAAACCTCTGCATGGAATTGGGAAAACTCCATACAGATATTGTCTTTGTTCAGATATGACCTTGGAATGCAGCACTGCAAGGCAACAGGGCTAACCACCGAGTCTCTATACTTCCTCTGGAGGAGAAGAAGAAACATAAAGAGAACATTCAAACTCCATGCGGATGTTGTCTTTGTTCAGATTTGAATCAAGAACCCTAGCAATGCAAGGCCACAGTTCTAACGACTGAGCTATATCCATTGAAGAAGTAATACCACCACCATGCTTTTAGTGTTTAATATCTGTTTTAAGGTGTTTTAAGAACTTTCAGTTAATTAATTTGATCTCAAATGAACTTTCTGACCAAATTTGGCTAACCAGCCAAACTGAGCATTTCAAACATTTGCTCATCTGAATTTAGAATTTGGAAGCTATATTCCCCCTTTTTAAGTCTTCTCTCACACTTAAAGCAGTCATATCAATTTTAGGGCAACAAGCCTGACCTTCTTAACATCCTTTTCTCTAAGAAAGATGGAAAAGGGGTTATGGGATGGGCAGACTATGTTCTTGGTTTCAAGATTATTGTGGTGTCAAGGAGAAGCTTTGATTCTATGTGTCATGAAACATCAAAAATCAGGAGTTGGAAGAGACCTCCAGGATCATCTTGTCCAACCCCCTGCTCAATGCAGGATTCACTAAATAATCCTAGACAGATGTCTGTCCTATTTCTGTTTGAACACTTCCATTGAAGAACTCACTACCTCCCATGGCAACCTGTTCCACTCATTGATCACCCTTACTGTCAGAAAAGTTTTTTCTAATATCTAATCTGTGACTCCTCCCTTTCAGTTTCATGCCATTGCTTCTACTCTTTCCTTGTTCAAATGAAAATAGGGCTGATCCCTCTGCACTGTGACAGCCCTTCAGATATTTGTAAATAGATAGTCTCCTCTTAGCCTTCTTTTTTGCAAGCTAAACACTCTGAGATCCTTTAATCGTTCCTCATAGGTCAAGGTTTGAAGACTGCTCACTATTCTGGTAACTGTTCTATGAACTTGCTCCTGCTTGTCGATGGTCTTTTAAAAATTTTTAAAGTGGGTTGCCCAGAACTGGACACAGTATTCCAGATGAGGTCTGACTAAGGAAGAGTAGAGGGGGATAATTACCTCACGTGATCTAGACTCTATGCTTCTCTTAATACATCCCAGAATTGTGTTTGCCTTTTTGGCTGCTGCATCACATTGTTGACTCATGTTCAGTCTATGATCTATTAGTATACTGCTGTCTTTTTCACATGTGCTGCTTAGCCCAATTCCTCCCATTCTGTATGTGGTTTTTTTTCATTCTTCTTACCCAGATGTAGGACTTTGCATTTCTCCCTGTTAAATACCTTTCTGTTAGTCACAGCCATTGTTCAAGCGTGTCTAGATCTGCTACATGTACTAGTACTACTCTACTGTAAGGATTATTTTATATTATGATACATTGCTATAATATGACTTTGCTATTACTATCAGTGATATGAAATAAATTCTATTATAGCAAATGAATTCAATAAAGCAATGTATGCAATAGATGTCTTACTTTAGTCTCCTTCACTAAGTTGGATTGTGTCCCAGTGACATTTAGACACAGACTAAACTCCCTGTATGTTCTGTTCGTCCTCCATAAATCTTTACAACTTGAATTGCGTAGAATTGTTATAGAATATAGTGTGAATATAAGGAGTTCTTGCTGTACACATGGCCCTAGTTTCAACTTTACTGACACAGCGCTGTGATTATATAACCAGATTTATATGTGTTGCCTGTGAAATGAAGGGTAAGAGATTGGAGTGAGGTTGGCTGAAGACGCAATCACGCTTACTAAGAAGTAGATTAATGAAAGCTAATATTTTATAGTTAATCTAGCTGAAAGCAATAATTATGATCTGCTGTTTCCTCTCTATACTGATTATGGAAATTTTATATTTCAAAGCGGAGCATACTACAGAGCAGCGACAACAAGTTAATTATGTGACGTGTTTACCTCTTCTATGGCTTTTTCATTTCTTTACAGCTTTGATTTCCAGACCACAGAATTTCCATTGTCAGTTCTGTGGTTTGGGACATACACTACTTATTATTTATGGTCTCATTATTTTCTGAAACTGCAAATATTTTTGACCAAAGGGTATCATGAAATGTAATGAAAAATTGATTGGTGGGAATCTGACAGTAAGGGCTCTATCACACGGCTGTATGCATATTTCTATCTGTGAATACGCAGCGTATCAATGGCAGAAATACGTTTTTTCCCTGCGTATTTGTCCTATTGCCATTTTTTATATGCACATAAATACAACCGTATTTAGCCCTGTAACAAAATTCCATTGATCTTGTACATAAATCTGCAGTGAATACGTAGGTTTCCAATGATTTTGTGCATAAGTATGCAGTAAAAAAAGACGCAGCTGTGAATGAACTCATTGAAATAAATGGGCTCTGCTCAGTGTGTAATGCATATTTAAGTTTGTATGAAGGAGTCCTAAGGGGTCATTCACACAAATGTAAATAGGTAGTGAATATAGCCCATTGGTTTCAATGGGTTTATTCACAACTACATATTTTTCACGCAACTTTTGGTCGCGTGAAAAAAAAAACACAGCATGTCCTACTTCAGTTCATATTATGCACCAAAAGCAGCCATCAAAATCAATGGGCTAGTGTAAATATACAGTATAATCGCTGCATATTAATGCAGCAAATCAATGGGATTTAGGACTTCTTCACATGACTGTATTTGTGCGTGTAAAATATTTGGATGCTAAACACAGAGACTAGAACCTATGGATTTCAATTGGTTCATTCAGTGCTAAGCGGGTCCCACATTACTCAGCGGCTTACCTTCATTACTTCCCTTTTGTCACTTCCACCCCTGACTCTCCTCAACTGTTCCCCGTCTGTATTACTATCTCCAACATCCCTGATTCTGTCAATGCAGCCACCTTACTGACCCCACATGTGGTCCTGACTCTGCCTCCAGCAGGAGCATTTACATAGACCCTGATATTAATCACAGACAGACAGGGGTAGACGTTGGCTACTATGGAAAGAATATCGGCAGAGCTAGCAAAAGCACACTATAGGTGCATCACATGGCCGGCATTCATATTGGCGGATCACAGTATAGAAAAAAATCCACTTTGTGGAATGACTTGTCACATTAAAATCATTGGTAAAAAGTAAAAACGGTCCCGGAAAACCTCTTTAACCATCGCAGCAGTAGACACTCTACATATGTATATGATATAACTGACTATAAATTTTCTGTACTGCAAGTCACCTTACTGACCTCATCTGCTTCATGCGTCTTCTCAGCAATGAAGAATTCTCAAGTAATGCTGTGATCTTATATGTAGCTAGCACACTTCTAAGAAAGGAGTGCTTAGCTTTCTTGACTGAGAGTTGACTGCCATTATTTTTTCCCCCCGCTCTCCGTGCTCAGTGAACCTTATTATACAGATCAGCTGTGTGTATTAACCAAAGAGACATCGCAAACCAGCCTGATAGTAATGAGGGTGGGATGGGGTCACGGTTTGATGTCTGAAGATCTCTAAATAGGATCATGCGTTTTTGCTGATGGGGGGCATCTGGGTTTAGTGGTACTTCATTGTATTTTCACTAATAGAAGATTGTATTTCAGATCTTCATTTTCATTTAATTAGGCAAGGTCTCAACAAGACTAGACATTCTTTAGGTTGTACATATTGATACTATGCCATTTCTTTAGACCAGATCCAAGTGGTCAGAAATACCAAAATAGTCAATTATAATTCAACATTGCTCAATATTCTAAAATGCACACATGTAAAGCTAAGCGGAGGAACATTCATGAGGCAGAGTAAAAACTAATTTTGTGCTTGAAATTTGACCTCAAACAACTTCCAAAAAGTTCACAGGTTCTAAAGAGAACATTTTTATTAATCTTGAAATCTTTGTAATGCAACACTTGTTCAACTTTTTCAAGTAAGAATGAAACACATTTCTTTCTGGCTTTTTTTAAATGCTCTATGTGGTCTTTATAGTCTAACTTACAACAGATCAAAGAGGCTATCTCACTACAGACAACCCTTATCTTATGAGGATCGGTTGGTCATCACTGGTCTGTCTCCTGTCATTCCAAATAAAAAACGGGAATTTTTTCTTACCGATAATTCCCTTTCTGGAAGACATCATGACAGCATACGCTGGAGGTTGCTCACCTGCTGACCTGAAGGGACAGGAAGAGGCAGAGTATAAAAAGCACCTCCCCTCTACCAACACCAGTGCGTTCCAAATGACCACAGTGACCAGTTATTTAACCAGAAGGTGTGTTTTTATTGACATCACACACCTCAGAAAACAAAGTTAAAGCATACACATTACCTCATGTGTTGGACAAACTAGGGTAACCATGTTGGTAAGGGGGGGAAAAAAGCCCGTATGCTGTCATGATGTCTTCCAGAAAGGGAATTATCGGTAAGAAAAAATTCCCGTTTTCCCCATGACATCATGACAGCATACGCTGGAGGAATACCAAATAAGTGGCATGGGCTTTTTAGGGAGGGATTACGGCTTGGAGCACCTTCCTACCGAAGGATGCGTCCTGACTATATTTAAAGTCCAGCCTATAATGTTTGATGAAAGTATGGCCTGAAGTCCATGTGGCTGCGTTACAGATTTGCTCAATCGACGCGTGCGCTCTCTCCGCCCAAGAGGATGCCACCGCTCTCGTTGAGTGGGCCTTCAATCCTTCTGGAGGGGGGATGCCCTTGGCCTTGTAAGCCTCCTGGATGGCTCTCCTGAGCCACCTGGCGATCGCATCTTTAGAAGCGGCCTTTCCTTTGGCCTGCCCCTGAAATTGAATGAAAAGTTTGTCAGACTTCCTGAAACTTTCTGTTGCCTCGAGGTACGCTAGTACCGCTCTTTTGACGTCTATATTATGGAGCTTTTGTTCTTTTGTATTTTTGAAATTTTGGCAAAAGGCTGGAATAACTATTGGTTGGCCCCTGTGGAAATCTGACAATACTTTAGGCTGGAAGGATGGGTCTAAAGAAAAAACTATTTTGTCCGGGTGGATAGTCATATATGGGGCCCTTCGTGAGAGGGCCTGGATTTCCCCCACGCGTCTGGCTGACGTAACTGCCACAAGCAGGGCTACCTTGTATGTCAGCCAGGCGATGGATAGATCCGTAATCGGTTCAAATGGGGGGTCGCATAAGGCCTGAAGGACTATGGTTAGATCCCAGGGTGGTGCCGTGGCCCGTGTGAATGGATGTAATCTGCTCGCCCCTCTAAGAAATCTCCTAATCCACCTGTGCTCCGCCAGCGCGAGATCGAAGCATGCCCCCAAGGCCGCAATCTGGACTTTGAGTGTATTCGGACTCAAACCTTTATCCAGGCCCGCCTGGAGAAAATCTAAGATTTTCCGGACGTCTGGCTGATCCAGCTGCTGGATGTCCTGGCCTAACCACTCCGAAAATTTTTTCCAGACTTTGGAGTAGATTTTGTGTGTCGAGGGTTTAAGGCTCTCGCTAATGGTGGAAATAACCTTAGGGGAAAGACCCTTTCCTAGGAACTTTACCCGCTCAAGCTCCAGGCCGTAAGCCTGAACTTGTGAACTTCCGGGTAAAGAAGAGGGCCCTGCGACAGTAGGTCCGGTCTTGTTGGAAGGTGGAAGGGCTCTCCCACTGACAGGAATCTCAGGAGGGGGAACCACGGTCTTTTGGGCCAATATGGTGCTACAAAAATTACTGTTAGGGTTGACTGCAGTAATTTCCTTAGCAGAAGCGGGATTAGTGGTAGAGGGGGAAAGGCATACGCTAGGTCCCAATCCCAGGGGTGAGAGAGAGCGTCCGTGCCCAAGGCCTGTTTCTCTGCGCCTCTGGAAAAGAAAAGCCGGCATTTGGTGTTTGCGCTTGATGCAAAGAGGTCTACTTCTGGTACCCCCCACTTCTCCACAAGAAGGCTGAACACCTCTGGATGGAGTTCCCACTCTCCTGGGTCCACTTTCCTTCTGCTTAAAAAGTCCGCGGCTGAGTTCTCGGCTCCTCTTATATGAAAGGCCGATAGGGACTTTGTTGTGCCTTCCGCCCATTGAAGGATCCGCCCCGCCAGTCGTTGTAGTGGAGGATTCCTGGTGGTACCCTGGTGGCGAATGAGTGATACTGTTGTCATATTGTCTGAGAAGATCCTCACATGTTTCGCCACTAATCGTGTTTGCAGGCTACGCAGGGATTTCCATACAGCTTTAAGCTCCCTAAAGTTCGATGAGCTAGCTTTCTCGTGAACGTCCCAGGCCCCCTGTACATAACCGCCTTCAAAGTGGGCCCCCCACCCTTTGGCGCTGGCATCGGTCATGATTATTACGGCCGGGTCCAAATTCCAATCGGATGCCTGAGACAGGTTGTCCGACGACACCCACCAACGGAGTGAAGCTCTGGCTTCCGCAGGAATAGGGATTGTCTGATCAAGCGAAGCCTGCAACTTGTCCCAATTCTGGAGAATTAGTGACTGGAGTCCGCGACTGTGGAATTGGGCCCAGGGGACCACGCCGATGCACGAAGTCATTAGTCCCAGGATCCGCATTGCGTCTCTTATCGTTACCCTATGTTTTTTATATAGGTTGGAACATTCCTCTATGATAAGATGTTTTCTTAGGGGAGGAAGGGACGAATTTTGTAGACTGGAATCCAGGATGACACCCAGGAATTTCTTCCTGGTTTCTGGCTCCATGTTGGATTTTGACTCGTTAACAATCCAGCCAAGCTCCTTAAATAATTGCAATGTGGACTCCAAGTGTGATCTCAGAGTAGACGGGGAATCTGCCACCAACAGGAAGTCGTCTAAGTAGGGGATGATCATGACACCCTGATTTCGTAAGAAGGCCACCATTTCCATCACGACCTTGGAAAAAATTCGCGGAGCCGAGGAGATTCCAAATGGTAGGCAGACGAACTGGAAGTGGCGGATTTCCCCCTCCACCCTCAGCGCAAACCTCAGGAATTTTTGTGAGTTGGCGTAAATAGGGATATGAAAATAGGCATCCTTAAGGTCTATTGTAGCCATTACGTTATCCCTGGCAATTAAAGGAGTTGCAGTTCTAATGGTTTCCATTTTGAATCTCCTATATTCAATGAATTTATTCAGTTGTTTTAAATTGATAATGGTGCGGTGGGAGCCGTCTGGTTTGGGAACCAGAAAGAGGGGGGAATAGAAGCCTTTTCCCTGTTCCTTCTTAGGGACTGGGATAATCGCGCCGAGACCCTGCAGGTTCCGTACGCCCTCCAACAGAGCCTGTTCTAGGCCTGGAGACTGGGTTGGGGTTATCATAAACCTGTCCGGGGGGCGGGATAGTAGCTCGATCCTGTACCCCTCCGCCACTAGGTGCAGTACCCACTCGTTAGTTGTAATATTACGCCAGCTATGGGAACAGCGAGCCAGTCTACCCCCTACCGGGCCCAAAAGTATGGGCTGAGGGACAAAAGTTAAAGTCTTACCCCTTCCGCCCTTTGGATAAGACCATCTTCCGGTCTTCCCCTTCCCGGCGTACGTAGACGAGGGATGAGGGGTGAAGGGTCTCTTGGGTGGTCTGGTGGCAGGCAGTCCGTGACTCTTGTCAGCTGCTTTCTCCAGCAGACGATCCAGGTCTGGTCCGAATATACGCCCGCCCCGGAACGGTAGGGTACATAGCCTATTTTTGGACGCTGCGTCCCCTGACCACTCTTTCACCCACACTGCCCTTCTGGCGGTGTTCGATAGGGCTGCCATGCGGGCTCCGAGGCGGACTGTTTCCATCGAAGCATCCGCCAGGAACCCTGTTGCCATTCGCAGCAGAGGGATGCCACTTGCGAACTCCTCCCTAGGGGCTTTTTGGTCGACTAGGGCTGCGAATTGGTCCAACCAGATTGCCATGGAATGAGCCACGGAAGTGGCCGCGATGTTAGCTTTCATGATGAGACCGGAGGTAGACCAGGCTTTACGCATGGATGTGTCCACCTTATGGTCCAACGGGTCCTTTAAGTGGGACGTATCCTCAAAGGGCAACCCGGACTTTCTGGATACCATGGCAATTGCAGTATCGACTTTAGGTATCTCGTCCAAAAAGGACACTTCATCTCCCGGAAATAACAGGCGTTCTTTAAATTCCCTGGGGATTAGCGGAGCCTGATCCACGCTTTCCCACTCATTCAGAATCAGCTGCTTGAGTGCGGCGTTTACGGGGAATGAAGATTTTTGTTGCGGGAGTAACCCCGCGAACATATCCTCCTGAACTGTGCGGGGTTGCTGCACATCTTCCTCCACCTGCATGGTCCTGCGTACTGCTTTTAGCAGTTGATCCATGTCCGCGGTAGAGAAAAGATATTTCTTGTCCTCCTGCGTCACTTCCCCGTCAAAATCCACATTTTCCGCTATGTCGGAGTCAGACTCAGACACCGCCGGAACCGACCTGCGTGTAACCCCGGAAGGCCCAGGTTGGAGGTCCGAGAGGGAGGACTGCACTTCTTCTCGGACGACTGACCGAATTTCGGCCATAAGGGAAGTTTTTTCCTCCTGCATAATTTTCGCGGAGCAGGTAGCGCATAACGTTTTTGTGCAGGAGTCGTCGAGTTTGGTTAGACATACTGGACATTTTTTACTCCTGCGTCTAGCCTCCCTCGGTTTTTGAGTATCCCTGTCCTGTAAGACAAGGGAAACTCTGTTAGTCGGGAAGTGTATGTAGTGCAGGTGTAGGTTGGTCCACTGGACCACTTACAGTTAGGAGGGTCTCTGGGTCCTCTCTGGTCGACATCTTGCGCCTTGCAGGAACGCTTCCTGTGCTTAGGATCGTTCCTTAGTGTGGAGAAACACCACCAGCTGATGCAGGGGCAGCAGATTTTTGAATTTGGCGCCGGCCGCGCCAGGCCACGCCCCCTTTGCGGAGCGTCCGACGTCACCGCGCTGTATCCGAAACCACGCCCCCTGGAGCGCTCCTGTCGGCCCTGGACCCGGAGATGGCGGCCGCCGCCGCAATGACGGCCGCAGTGGTGCCGGCAGCCCGTACTTGGACCCCGGCCCACCGGAGATGGCGGCGGCCGCCCGAAATGACGGCCGCAGTGGTGCCAGCAACCCGTACTTGGGCCCCGGCCCACGCAGTCCCCGGAAAGCTCCCAGATGGGGTCCTTCCCACTGGGTTTGCTGGGGCTGCCCGAAAAATCCACGCCGCCGCTTCGCCGGTAAGTCCTCCTCCGGCATGGGACAGCGTTGCTGGAGCTCTGCCATTGCTGTCCTGAAGGGACAGGAAAAACACTGGTGTTGGTGGAGGGGAGGTGCTTTTTATACTCTGCCTCTTCCTGTCCCTTCAGGTCAGCAGGTGAGCAACCTCCAGCGTATGCTGTCATGATGTCATGGGGAAAGCAGATTTAGCCAGATGAAGCAGTAACTAGGCTGATATTTCCACCACAACAGTCATCATGGTAGGTTGGCCATTGAGATGTAATACATGGATGGCCCAAATCCACCACAGCAGGAGCCCCTCGTACAACAGGGATCCCCCTCTATGGCATGCACATGCCCTAGTAAGACATATAGATAGTACTTTGTCATGGCTTGCTTGCTGTATTAGAGGATCAGGAACAGAGTGGCGTCATGGCATCAGCCCATGTGATTTTCATGCTAGCACATGCTCATTGTCATTTCAGTACTGGACACCGACGGGGACACTTCTCAGCTGGTGTGTGGATAAATTGTTGGCTGGGAGATGTATATTCCAGCCAGCCAATCAGCGTTAGTTTATATAGATTTATTCTGGTTCTTTCTTACTAGTTATACTCTCAGACTGAAGTCTGATCCAGTTGGAGACTCACAGTCAAGTCCAGTGTATCAGTTCAGATACGTCTCTCTGGTAATATAGGTTATCTAGGGTGTTGCTACATCTTATCACCGATATATTTGTGGTTCTTATACTTGTGTGATTGTGTTGCCATATTCTCTGATGCCATCTAGGGAGAGCCAAAGTCGCCTCAGGTTCCTGATGTGGGGTTGCCCTAATAAGGACAAGTACTTCTCTTTTAGGTAGGGTTTCCTCGTATTAGTAGATTATGGTCAGTTTTGCTTATAAACTATTTTTTGTATTCTCTGAATTTATACTTTACGGACACAAAAATACGTTTGGCTCCAAATGGTCTTCATGGGACAACCTGTTTAAGTAGACTTTACAAGACAACAACCTCTTTCCTCTATATGGAGTAGATTCCTTGTATTTTACAGTCCTCCATGTCTGTTACAAGTATATAATTGTACAGATTATGGAATTCACCGTGAATATATTTGTGGATAGTAATAAGGTTTCTCCACAGTATTATTTGTCTAGAGATCTAACTCCAATTTGCAAGATATTTCTCACCAGAGTAGCCTGTGTGAAGAGTCTTAAAGGATAAACTGTCGTGTTGATAGACTTCTTTGTATTAAAGCATCAGCGGGATGGCCTAATAGAACTAAACTAAGGATTATACAAGCTTCCTTATTTAATAGGTCTGTCATAATGACATGTTTACGTTCTACTATGTCCTTCTTGAACATAAGGCTATACATGACAGTAATGCTCACCAAATGTACTGTTCGAACTATTATGGCACGCAGATGAGGACCATATCTAAAGCCATTTACAAATCAACTGTACGTTGTCACAAGTATACCTTCTAAATATTCCAGTCACCTATGTTATAATTCTAGAATTCTACATTCTCTCTCTTGGTCACAGCTACAGCATTGCAGTGCTAAAGGTCTCGCAACTATAACCATGTTGTACTTCAGGGTCAATAATAGATGTAATCGGGTGACGGACTTCCTGTAACGTCATTGCTCTCATCTTTAGCTAAGTATTTATATTCTAAGAAGTGATAACTGAATACATTTACTAATTGTATGTTTGCCCTCTTTACTTAGGACAGTAAGAGAAACTTGTAATCAGGAAATAATGCATCTCAATGTCTAGTCTTGTACCTAGTTGCTTACCTAAGGCAAACCGTATATAGGGCACAGACCACCATCGCTGTAACAGCTAAGTTCACGCATAAGTTAGTGAAGTGTACTATGTAAAAAAAAATTTTTCCATTAAGGCTGGAGGCGCCATCTCTCCTCTGTCTTGCACCATATCACCTTTATTTAGATAGTTAGCTGGTTTCTAGGCTCTTGAACTGGAAGTTCTTTAGGAGTTGAACTGATGGATAGGGCCTTTCTTACATTCAGCATTGATGCTAGTTACAGAACATCTCTATTTCTGCTCGAACAGAAGGTCTCTGCTGTAGCCTATAGTGAAACAGCAGTTCTCCTCCAAAATCACTTTAGTTTATTATAACTCTATGCATGGCTCTATTGTGACACTTTGGTACCTAGCCTGCATAATACAGCTAGGGCTTTTTATTTACCATGAGGGTACATGCTAAACCAGCTCTATAGGTGCTAGCTATATATCACAATGGCAACTAGGAAACATTATGTATAAGGTTCCTGATGAAACGGTGATATTTAATGTAGAAACACTTTGAACCTCCGAACCGCTTTTAAATTTCCACTTCATTTTTCAGGGGACTGTGCTTCTATTGTGTCACAGTACTCTGACTCTGAGCGCTGCTCAATAACTGTATTTGCACTCATGATCTAGTAACACAGTGTCAGCTAGTCCTCTGAGTCCAGTAGTAGACTGCCATGTATGCATTTATGCATCTGAGCCCTATGAATCATATGGTAGACCAATTGTTGTTCTGCCTAATAGTTCTCAGTATGACTTACTTTATGGCTCGTGTCATTTTACAGTGAATTAGTCTCCTCTATTGAGACTTCACTATACTGAGTCACATACATGAGGCCAGCCCCTCTAGGTTTCCTTTACTGAAGCCTATTGCAAACATGATCCAGTAACAATAAGAAATTGCGTGTTGTGTGTTGTTTTATGTTAAGTCCTAGTCTAATTTTAATTTAATCCTAATAAATATCATTATTTTAATGTGTCTATAACTGTGAAGGGCTTCATGGGCAAGTTGTACTAGGCAAAAAGTTAATTCTTCAGTTATTTACGCAGAGGGTTGACTGTTAGACCCTGTGCAAGGGGATGCTGGGGAAGAAACCATTTTGAATAATTTTAGAAATACACACTAATTTGTTAGTAAATCCACTTTGCATGATAGAGAAGAGCAAAACCACCAATCAGCAGCAGCAGCTTGGGACAGAGTAGGTTAATGATTCATCTACATGTATGCATGTCCGTGCACAGTAATGATCCTCCATGTAACATATGGATGGCTCAAGTAAACCAGAGGAGGAAACGATTTTACAGAGCAGCTCCCCATCGTAGCTCATACTGGGGTCTCAGTAGAGTACCCCCCTGGATGACATCCATTTGGTTTAATAAGGCATATAGACTGGACATTTCTTCTTGATACAGCACCTTTAAGTTACATTTTGAAGGGGATAAATACTTTCCAACTTTCTGTAGAAGGTTAACAGGATGTATTTACTTTCTCTTCCAGACACATCATCAGTCTCTTACACACTATTAATTCATGATAGATCCTATATTGGCTGTCATGTCGCTACTGTTGCTGGTTTATTTCGTGTCTCCTGGGATTGGGTTCCGGATGACATGACTATGTCAGCTCCAGATCATGTGGTGTGCCTGTCGATGCACACATTTCGTTCATTCTTGGCCATCAAGGGTTAAACATCTTCCTACTGCTGTTTAGCTGCAGGACTAGATGGTGATTGACAGTCCAGCTAGATGATTAGTAACCTTATTAAAGTTGTTCAGCTGATGGGCTGGTTGGGATGATTAACAGCTGGTTATAATTCTAGTATTCTGGCTCTGCCACTACTCTTAGCATATCTGTCTGTTGTCAGTCTTGTACTTTCTGCATACCTGTATGTTTTGTACTCTCAGCATATCCGTTGCCTGTTGTCAGTGTTCAGCACTCTATCCTTCTGCAGTGCCTGGTTCCTCTCTGATTTCAGACTGTCACGTGTAAGCAATCGGATCACTCTTCTCGGTGCGAGTACTCCGCTTCGTCACAGGTCCTGTCAGGGAGGTTTAAGATTGGTACTTCATGTTCTGTTCTGCACCTGGCTTTAATTATTCTTCCCTATACTTACCTGTCTAGACTGCTCTGGTATCCTGAACTAGTTTTGTCAGCAGTCTCGGACAGACGTCATATCGGCACTAAGCTGTACTCCATGAAACATTAAAAAAAAAAACATTTTAAAATTATATCTTTATTAGGATATACAATGTAATATTTATTTTGTAATCAGCAGTGTGCTATGTCTAGTTCAGTAGTACAGTGATAATTGGCATGTATCATTGTCACCATATTCTAATAATTAACTAATATCTTTGAATGAAGAACTTGGTCTAAGAATAGTCTACCAAACAAGCAGGAATGACCAATAAATATCACATTTAATTAGATGTATGATAATTATTGAAATTATTGTGAACCATGGATATAATTTTGGTGCTGTATACTAGGGGGACATATGGAAAAGTTTAAAATGGGGACATATCTAGCACCACCACAGGCCCAAACATCTTGGATTGGACTTGATGCCTGTTTGCCCATAATCTCTTTTGAGTTGATTTCTTACCTGCAATACCGTAGATTATACTCCATGTGACGTGGGGATTGGTACACAATCTCTCCACCCATTTATCTAAGTGACACAGCCAACCAGGGCTGTGCCGCTTATCTACAGATTCCACAAAGCAGCTTAATGGGTTGCTTCTTTGGTAGGTTTACCCTTGCTATACACAGAATACTACAATTTTAGACTAAATACCCCATATGTACTAATATATTACTTTCTGTGTAAAAGCTACATTTTTCAGACTAAATACCCCATATATAGTAATATACAACTTTGTGTGTAAGAGCTAAATTTTAGTTTTATTGAAAACTTTAGATGAAAGCTATTGCAGACTATCTTCCAAGAGTCAATCGTTAGTCCACTAGAATAAGTGCAGAAAATCCTCGAATAATCAGTTCCTACCCTACAGGCATGGGAAAGATACATGGCAAATCCTTTAGATGACATTTAGAGTCTAATATAATGATGGACCCAGTTATCTCTCCTGCTCCTGTCTGCTCTTTATATGTAAACAAGCCGAAAGATGCTAAGTATGATAAATCTATCCCCAAGCAAAAAACATCATTCTACAATCTATCTGAACAGCCTAAACCAACAATCATTTCTTGCAAATTACAGCTGTAAAACCTTTTGGAGTGACTCTCGTCCGCACGTCCAGCTGCGCTTCTAAATCTCCCTGTAAAACTAGAAATTGATTTTGCCTTTCTTTATGCCAGCCTTAATTCTAATGCACTCTCTGCAGGTAGATGGATGAAATGCAGAAATGTCCAGATTTACGGATTGTCTCACTGGTAGTGTCTATTTGTCTATATTTTGTCATGTATTTTGAGTGGCGTGCTTAAATGGGAGCGATCTGTCTGAATTGTTATTGCGATTTCGCCGGCACTCTCAACTGGCAGAAAGAGAGCACCGTCTTTGGAAATACATTGAAGGAAACTGCGAAGACGTAATTAATGCCTTTGCGACTCAGAACACTTCACAGGCCATTATTTATATTCATTAAGGAATGAAGTTTTATGCAGCAAGGCTTTAAAGGAAAACTGAATTGAAATCTATGGCTTTCTTTAGTTAATTCCACTAAAGCAGCAGGACTTGTATTCTATTGCTTTTGTTGTGATCAGGCTTACCCAGGCCATCCAGACTTCAAGATCATGGGCTCCTTATTGTCAAAAGCTGCCAAATATACAAATAGATCTTAGGGTACTTTCACATCTGTGCTGGGGATTCCGCTTTCCTGCTCTGTTTGGGAAGCATGAAAAGGAAATCCCCGCAGCCGAACGATTCTGTCTCTGAACCCCATTGACTATAGTGGGGTTCAACCACTTTCCACAGATGCAGTTTCTCAGCCCCATCTGTGATAGGACCTCCATCTGGAGGTTCCAGCGCAGATGTGAAACCAACCTTACATGTTTTGGTCTGTCCTTGTGTTTGAATATAAAAAATAATGTATGTATTATACAGAAGATGAAAGTTCACCAATACAGACTGGGGCTTATTTACTATTCAGAATACAATAGTTTTCTGGTGCAAATTACGCCAGAGAAGCGTCTTACATGCTTGCGCCACATTTAACATTTGTTTAGACACTTTCAAACAATTTTCCCAACTTGTCTGAAAAAGTGGTGTGACCTAAATTGTGCCCAAAAATTACATCAAAATCTTGGCATAATTTTTGGCGTAAACTAAGCCAACTAACAGGTGGTCTAAACGTAGACTTGACAGCAGGGGTGTAGCTAAAGACTAGAGATGAGCGAGCATACTCGCTAAGGGCAATTACTCGAGTGAGCATTGCCCTTAGCGAGTACCTGCCCGCTTGGAAGAAAAGATTCGGGTGCCGGTGGGGGGCGGAGGGGAGATCTCTCCCCCCCCTCCCCCCACTCCCTCCTGCTCACTCCCGCAACTCACCGCTCCCCCGCGCCGGCAGCCGAACCTTTTCTTCCGAGCGGGCAGGTACTCGCTAAGGGCAATGCTCGCTCGAGTAATTGCCCTTGGCGAGTATGCTCGCTCATCTCTACTAAAGACCTATATTTCCGTGTGCAAGAAGTTTAGCTTGGGCCCCCTTCCCTTCTGCCGGCAGTGGTCTGCCTGAAACACTTTGCTACATCGCTGGGTCTCTTAAGTGGCCTAATGATACGGCAGTAACAGTAAGGGATGTTGCTACAGTTTTAAAAGAGAAAAGGGCACAAGCTCTGAAACACATGCTACCTCCTCCCCCACTACCAAAAGAGTAAAAAAAATAAAGCGTAGAGAACATATCTTTGTAACACAGCAGGCTTGGATACAGCGGCTCAGCTCTAGCGTACTTATAAATAATGCAGTCACAACATCAGTCAGCTACCAGTTCTACACAGTGGTAGTGATTACAGTTCAGTTACCTCTAGTGATCACAGGTGAAGCCTTCTTTGATCGGCATTGTCCGGTTTTGGTTTTCTTCTTTCTGGCTGTTATGACATCTTCCAGCCACACTCTCCCTATCCTGCTGAATCTACCAACTCCTCTCAGTGCATCCTCCACAGTAATGATGCACCCCTCTGTTGTCTCCCACAGTTACATTGTATCTCTCCGCCCCGCAGACAGGTGTAGTGCCTTCTGCTACCCCCCACAATTACAGTGCTGCACTCTCCACATGAGTCCCCCAAACAGTTACAACGTGCTGCAGGTGCACAGCTAAACCCCCTGGGCCCTGGTAGAAAAAAGGAAAGCAAACAAAGATTTCAATTTGCTTCTATTAGGTTTCTTGTTTTTTTACAGCAAGAGTCTGCAGCATTATCTGTTCTCTAAAAAAAAATCTGAAAGCTAACGGAACGGAAGCAAACTGAAATCAATGGGGAAAAATGGAAGCATTTAATTTCAGTTTCTCAGCTCCAGAAATAGAACAGAGAGATGGTAAGCCCTAATGGAGCCCTAATACAGATTTGAACAAAGCCTTATTGGCACGTGGTATATGCCATCGGCTGCATGAAGAATGTGGGTCTTCACCAGTCTGAAGATATTAAAGGGTTTGATGCGTATTAAATATGCTACCAGAACTGAACTTACTACACAGATACAGTACCACAACCAAACACAATCTAAACATAATATCAGAACCAAGCTTAAATACATAGGCATGATACTAGAACCAATCTCACTGTATAGATACGGTAACAGAATAGAGCTTACTACATAGATATGATGCCAGAACTGATCATGCTACACAGATAAGGTACTAAAATTGTACTTACTGCATAGATATGGTACCAAAATTGAGCTTGGCACATAGATACGGTACCAGAACCAAGCTTACTACAAAGATACGGTACCAAAACTAAGGCCTCATGTCCACGGGGAAAATCAGATCCGCTGCGGATTTGGGCTGCGGATGCACTGTAATTGTCTTTTATTTTTCATGCGGGAGATCAATTGAGCTATGTGCTCTCTGAGCTCTTGCACGCGTGATCCACACTAAAATGGAGCATGTCCATTTTTTTTCATGCTCCAGAAATTTTTTTATTCACTTTTAAATACCATCCGTGGGTATTTATTCACCCGCGGGTGGTCAATGCATTCCTATGGGGCGCAGATCCGCGTGCGGGAAAAACGCTGCGGATTTTAATTCTTACTTTCCCCGTGGACATGAGGCCTTATAGTGTAAAATGCTGCAGATATTCCACAAGCAATTCTGCTATGGAAAATCTGCAGCATTTACATTACCTGTGTACACTTTGAAAGTTGTATAGAAATGCGCTCAGCACACTAAACACACACACGGAATATTCAAGACTTTAGTCATATCAGCCTTAGGCTGCCTTCACACGGTTGTGAAAATAGCGCAAGATTTGTGCGTTGCGAGATGCACAAAACTCGCACAAATGTAAACCCCATTCTTTTGAATGGGGTCACACACATGAACCATGTTTTCCTGCATGTCCCTGCGATGCGATGCTATGCAGGAAGCCAGTCTTAGTATCTTCTATCTTTCTGCATCCTCTCGTATCGCATCGCACATTGTTTTCAATGCGGGCCGACGACAGCATCGCGAGGTCTCTCATTGAAAACAAGGAGGACTGCTTCTTCCCCGAAGTGATACGAGGCTGTTTTGACATGACAACGCCTTGCATCCGTGGGAAATTCACATGGTGGGGAGCGCGATATGGGGGTGGCATTCACGGCTCCATATCGCGCTCGCCAGTGTAAAGTTAGCCTTAGCGTACTTTCACACTGGATGGTATATTCCACAGCAGCCTTGCCCTCCTGTAGAATATTCAACACCAAACTCCATGCTGCTAATATGTGGATTTTAATGCAGAATTGAAAATGGCAGAATTCAGCGGTAAATGCCACATCAAAATCTGAATTTAGATGTGCGGATTTTGCTGGAGAATATTCCATCCCGTGTGAAATCAGCCCTAGGGGCCCCATCTGAAGGTTTGGCTTACCAATTTCTTTTTGAATGCCTGACAAGATAGCACAAAATGCTGTATAGCTGGATGGAAACCGAACGGACCCCATTATAATTAGTAGGGTCTGTTCAGTGCCATTCTGTTCTGTCGTAAGAAGGATCTCTTTGGCCTCTGGATTCCGGGACCTACAAAGCAAACTCATGGGCACAATTTTACACATAAACATACACACATGCCGGGTGACACACCAGCATATTTTTGGCATGTTTTTGCATCTGTAATACAGACATGTGTCCTTTCCTGACTGCAGGTCTCCTAAACCAAACTCCAAGCATTATCAAACTACTAACAGCCACTTGTCCATTTGTATGTATGCTGATGTCATTGCTCCACCCCTGGTAATGTCATCGCAGGTCCTACAGTATATATAAAACACAGAGTCTGACCAACAGAAGAAAGAACAAAGTTAGGGATCTTGAAAGGGGAGGACAAAAATAACACAATGAGAATACAACTAAGTTGTTATTATCTCAGACACAACTCAGCAGTCCTGACAGGAGAAACCGACCAACTGCCACCACAGAGATCTGGCGGGCGGAAGACCACTGCTGTGGGAGGAGCCATCCTGTAGTTTGATAGAAAGTACAGTATAACGGATAAGCCGACAGAGACTACCAGGACCTGTGATGATGTCACCGTCATGTGATCACCTGTATGGGTGGAGGCAGGGATCACATGATCAGGGGCTGATTACTGTATCCAGGAGCTGTGTGTGTCACGTGTGGGAATCAGGATGGATGTGGTAAAGCTGTGTGTGTAATGTACATAGTCAGCATGGATGTATGTAATGTCGCAGATCTGTGTCTGTGCCATACATGTAATGTAGCAGAGCTGTGTCTGTGCTGCACATATAATGTAGCAGAGCTGTATCTGCACTGCTCATGTCATGTCATGCTTCTGTAATGTGCTCAAAATAAGGTAGAGCTGTGTCTGTGCCATGCATATCATGTAACATAGCTGTGTTTGTAACGTGGATGTCATGTAGCAAAGCTGTGTCTGTAATGTGCATGTAATATAGCAGAGCTGTGTCTGTAATATGCATTTCATGTAGCAGAGCTGTGTCTGTGACATGTGCATGTAATGTAGCAAAGCTGTATCTGAGCCGTGCATGTCATGTAGCAGAGATGTGTCTGTGACACGCATGTAATGTAGCAGAGCTGTGTCTGTGATACGCATGTCACATAGCAAAGCTGTGTCTGTACTGTGCATGTAATGTAGCAGGGCTTTGTCTGTGCCACGCATGTCATGTAGCACATCTGTGTTTTTAACATGTGCATGTCGTAGCAGAGCTGTGTCTGTGACACACATGTAATGTAGCACAGCTGTCTGACGTGCGCATGTAATGTAGCAAAGCTGTGTCTGTGACACACATGTAATGTAGCACAGCTGTGTTTGTAACGTGTATGGCATGTAGTAGAGCTGTGTCTGTGCTGCACATTTTATGTAGCAGAGCTGTGTCTATCAGGCACATGGCATGTAGCACAGCTGTGTGTGTTTGTCACATGCCCATGTACCAAAGCAGTGTGTGTGATGTGAGTATAGCAGAGCTGTTCAGCACATTTCACCACCCAAAACACTGGTACTATAATTTTCTAATAATTACTAGTAGATTCCTATGATTCTTGGCGTTTGAGTTAGTAGACCTGTGATCAGGCTGAGACGCACATGCCTATTATGGTCGCAAAAAACATATGGACACAGACACACACATATGTACCTTCACCTTATGGATGTTGCAGAGTCTGGCGGCACCATTGAAGCTTCACTGATAGCAAGTAGGGACATCCAGCCGAGTTCTCTCTCTCCAGAACCCCTGTCTGGGCATCCCTGCACAAATTATTAAACAGCATGTATGCAAGTACTTGGATGAAAATGGAGTAATTAACCAGAGGCAGCATTGGTTTGTAAGAAACAAGTCATGCCAGACAAATCTAATTTCCATCTATGACAGAATCACCGACGGGGTTGATCAGGAAAATGCGGTGGATATAGTATATCTTGACTTTAGTAAAGCATTTGACGAAGTATCTCATAACAATCTTATTTAAAAAATGACCAAACATGGGATTAACAAGGCAACTGTTAGGTGTATTTAAAAGTGGCGGAGTGATTGTACTCAAAGAGTGGTCATAAATGGCTGCACATCCAAGTGGAAGAATGTATCAAGTGGGGTACCACAAGGTTCTGTCCTAGGCCCAGCAGCACATGTGAAAACTTTTTGGGTAGACTAATAGATCATAGACTGAACATGAGTCAATAATGTGATGCAGCAGCTAAAAAGGCAAACACAATTCTGGGATGTATTAGGAGAAGCATAGAGTCTAGATCACGTGAGGTAATTATTCCCCTCTATTCTTCCTTGGTCAGACCTCATCTGAAATACTGTGTCCAGTTCTGGGCACCCCACTTTAAAAAAGACATCAACAAACTGGAGCAAGTTCAGAGAATAGTTAAAAAGATGGTGAGCAGTCTTCAAATCATGTCCTATGAGGAACAGTTAAAGGATCTGGGAATGTTTAGCTTGCAAAAAAGGCTGAGAGGATATTTAATAGCGGTCTACAAATATCTGAAGGGTTGTCACAGTGCAGAGGGATCATTCCTATTCTCATTTGCGCAGGGAAAGACTAGAAGCAATGGAATGAAACTGAAAGGGAAGAGACACAGAGTAGATATTAGAAAAAAACTTTCTGACAGTGATGGGGTGATCAATGAGTGGAACAGGTTGCCACGGGAGGTGGTGAGTTCTCCTTCAATGGAAGTGTTCAAACAAAGACTGGACAAATATCAGTCTTGGATGATTTAGTGAATCCTGCACTGAGCAGGGGGGTTAGACCCGATGACCCTGGAGGTCCCTTCCAACTCGTTCTATGTTTCTGTCCAGCAGAACTCACACACAACTGCACCATAAGCTTGGTGAAGAAGTGACACCTGCCTTAGGGGCCAGGTCGCAGTTGCGACCTCTGTGACACCTATAGCTATGCCGCTGCTAGACCGTCTTAAAAATCGACAGATTTATAATTCAATGATAAATCTGGTGCATTTTAAGACTATCTAGTTCAAGTTTTAGACAATATTAGTAAATTAGCCCCATTTTACTTTCCCGTTGTTTTAATTAGATCTTTTCTGAAAGTTTCACGCTATTGCTGCAGATTTGTAAACATTTTGTAAAACTACTGCACAAAACTGTAACGGATGTGCAGTCATATAGCCATATGCAATTTGGTGCAGAAATGCAATAAATGTAAGATGTTGATTAGATACAAGATATAACGTATAGTTATCAAGTAAATTCACTCATAGCTCTAATTTTACAATCAAGCAAAATTTTCTGTTGCCTCAAACACCTGCTGCCATTTCAGATATGTTAACCTGTTTGTATGTACAAACTCTTACATTCGACCCAGACATATTAGTTGTGTTCTAAAAGGGCGAACATATACACACTCAGTATAAATGCAGATAGCACAAAAATGTAAAAGAAAACACAGCAGACAGCTTAGCCCACGTCAGGAACCTTTTTTGCGCCTCATCCTGGACCGCATCAATATGAGCTGAGAACTCATTCTTATCAATTAATTCAGAAACAAAGGTAGAAAATCAAACTAAAACACGGATGGAATCTATAGTTACAAAAGAAAGGAGAAGAACCCGTGGATTCTAAAGGTCTATTGTTTAAAGCAAATTCTGTTAAAGACAAAAATCTAGCCCAATCTTTTTGACTGTCAAAGACGAAAAAACGCAAGTAATGTTCTAGACTTTGATTAAGGCTTTCCATCTGGCCAATAATCTCTGGATGATATGCGGTCAAAACATATAGTTGAACACCAAAAGGACTACGCACAGAATGGCAGAATTTCGAGACAAACTGAGCTCCCAAGTCAGAAACAATATTACTAGGCAAACCATGAAGTTTGAAAATAAGAGTAATAAACAATTTGGCGAATGTTTTGGCATTAGAAAGACTAAGCAAACCAATAATATGACACATCTTGCAAAACGGATCAACCACTGCCTAGATAACTGATTAACCACTCCCCCCCCCCCCAAATCATCTCTAGACAAAGAGCATAATCGGTGGACTAGGGATGACACTGATCCTCACTTGTGGCCTGTGGCCCATTACATAAACAGTATTTTATGTTAATTATACTTAAAGGGGTTGTGCAATCAATTGCAACCTATTTTAGAATGCAGCCCCCAGCAAACAGCTAATTTTGCCAAGGGGAGTCGCAGCTAGCCAGACATTTTCCTGCCGCAGGCATTTTACCTTGTAGTATTACAAGATTTCCGAGGGCTTTATAAAGGGCGGTCCGGTAACACAAGAATAGCACAAAATCTTCCCGAATGAGAGCTACTCTTTCAAAACAGCTCTTCGCTTTGGCCATACAGAGGGTCCTGAATGGGGAACCCTGCTGTATGATATTCGTATGCTTTAATACAGTATTCGAACAAGGGTTGTGTACTTAATAGAGATGAGCGAGCATACTCGTCCGAGCTTGATGCTCGTTCGAGTATTAGGGTGCTCGAGATGCTCATTACTCGAGATGAGCACCACGCGGTACTCGTCTCGATTAAACGAGCACTGACCATTGAATTCAATGGAGCCGGCAATACAGCCGGCTCCATTGAAAGTAATGGGCTGCCGGCGATCTCAGGATGAATTTTCGGGAAGGGCTTAAAAATATAAGCCCTTACCTGAAAATCATCCTAAAATGTGTAAAAATAAAAAAATAAAAATATGTCAGCATAAAGATCGTTCTCCTCTGCCATAACTGTGACAGCTGTGGCAGAGAAGAACGATGTTAGCCCATTGAATTCAATGGAGCCGGCAATACAGCCGGCTCTATTGAAAGCAATGGGCTGCCGACGAATGTGGGAGTGAGAAGACACCCCCCCCCCCCCCGGCACTGTGAGCATAAAGATCGTTCTCCTCTGCCACAGCTGTAACAGCTGTGGCAGAGAAGAATGATGTTAGCCCATTGAGTTCAATAAAGGCGGCAATACAGCCGGCTCCATTGAAAGCAATGCGCTGCGGGCGATCGCGGGATGAATTGTCGGGAAGGGGTTAAATATATAAGCCCTTCCCTGCAATTCATCCTGAAATGTGTAAAAATAAAAAATATATATATACTCACCTTTCCGCTGCAGCCGGAGTTCAGCTGCAGCCGCCGGCAGTTCTCCTGAACTGCTTCTCTATACTATTCAGCAGCCGGGGCTTTAAAATCCCCGCCTGCTGAATGAGCTGCCTCTAACTGGTCACAGCCTGACCAATCAGAGGCAGGTCTCACTCACACACCCATTCATGAATGGGTGAGTGACTGCTGTCTCTCATTGGCTCAGCGCAGGGACCAATCTGATTGCTGTATTGCCGGCTCCATTGAATTCAATGGGCTAACATCGTTCTTCTCTGCCACAGCTGTTACAGCTGTGGCAGAGGAGAACAATCTTTATGCTCACAGTGGGGGGGGGGTGGTCTCACTCCCGCGCTCGCCGGCAGCCCATTGCTTTCAATGGAGCCGGCTGTATTGCCAGCTCCATTGAATTCAATGGGCTACCATCGTTCTTCTCTGCCACAGCTGTTACAGCTATGGCAGAGGAGAACGATCTTTATGCTGACATTTTTATTTTTTTATTTTTACACATTTTAGGATGATTTTCAGGTAAGGGCTTATATTTTTAAGTGTGTAGCCCCTTGCCTGCCCTATCCGTTTCTCTGTCGTTCCCATCACTTTCGTGAATTTCACAGATTTTCACAAATGAAAACCTTAGCGAGCATCGGCGATATACAAAAATGCTCGAGTCGCCCATTGACTTTAATGGGGTTCGTTACTCGAAACGAACCCTCGAGCATCACGGGAAGTTCGACTCGAGTAACGAGCACTCGAGCATTTTGGTGCTCGCTCATCTCTAGTACTTAACATAACTCCAATAAGGAACATTAAGAGCAAATCTGCCCCATTGTTGTGCCTAGACCTGGGCCTGAGGGTGCGCAGCATGAGACAAGAGTTCAAGGAACACCAGAGAGAGAAGCACTATGCCATGAAACACTCAATTTGGCCCTACACTAGGCATAAAACAATATAGCAGTATTGCCCTGTTACATTAAACTGCCATGATGGTAAATATGACTAAATAAGATACTTCGTAAATAAAAATTTCCTACTATGCTCACCAAGAGTTGCCCCATCATTGTAACCCATCCTCACTTTACTAAACGTTTCAGTCCTCATAACAATGACATATTAGTAGAGATGAGCGAGCACCAAAATGCTCGGGTGCTCGTTACTCGGGACGAAATTATCGCGATGCTCGAGGGTTCGTTTCGAGTAACGAACCCCATTGAAGTCAATGGGCGACCCGAGCATTCTTGTATATCGCCGATGCTCGCTAAGGTTTTAATTTGTGAAAATCTGGGCAATTCAAGAAAGTGATGGGAACGACACAGCAACAGATAGGGCAGGCGAGGGGCTACATGTTGGGCTGCATCTCAAGTTCCCAGGTCCCACTATTAAGCCACAATAGCGGCAAGAGTGGGCCCCCCTCTCCCAACAACTTTTACTTCTGAAAAGCCCTCATTAGCAATGCATACCTTAGCTAAGCACCACACTACCTCCAACAAAGCACAATCACTGCCTGCATGACACTCCGCTGCCACTTCTCCTGGGTTACATGCTGCCCAACCCCCCCCCCCCCCCCTCGCACGACGCAGTGTCCACAGCGCACACCAAAGTGTCCCTGCGCAGCCTTCAGCTGCACTCATGCCACACCACCCTCATGTCTATTTATAAGTGCGTCTGCCATGAGGAGGAACCGCAGGCACACACTGCAGAGGGTTGGCACGGCTAGGCAGCGACCCTCTTTAAAAGGGGCGGGGCGATAGCCCACAATGCTGTACAGAAGCAATGAGAAATATAATCCTGTGCCACCGCCATCAGGAGCTGCACGCGTGGGCATAGCAATGGGGAACCTATGTGCCACACACTATTCATTCTGTTAAGGTGTCTGCATGCCGCAGTCAGACCGCGTTTTTTTTATAAATAGTCACAGGCAGGTACAACTCCGCAATGGGAATTCCGTGTGCACCCACAGCATGGGTGGCTCCCTGGAACCCACCGGCTGTACATAAATGTATCCCATTGCAGTGCCCATCACAGCTGAGGTAACGTCCGATTAAATGCAGGTGGGCTTCGGCCCACACTGCATGCCCCAGTCAGACTGGGGTTCTTTAGAAGTGGACACATGCAGTTACAACTCCCTGTGGACCCACAGCATGGGTGGGAGCCAGGAAGCCACCGGCGGTACATAAATATATCCCATTGCATTGCCCATCACAGCTGATGTAACGTCAGCTTTAATGCAGGTGGGCAAAAAATTTATTGGATTACACTGTAGGCGAGGGCCCCAAAAAATTGGTGTACCAACAGTACTCAGAAAAATTGCCCATGCCCAACCAAGAGGGCAGGTGAAACCCATTAATCGCTTTGGTTAATGTGGCTTAATTGGTAACTAGGCCTGGAGGCAGCCCAGTTAAAATAAAAATTAGTTCAGGTGAAAGTTTCAACGCTTTAATGAGCATTGAAACGTATAAAAATTGTTTACAAAAATTATATGACTGAGCCTTGTGGGCCTAAGAAAAATTGCCCGTTCGGCGTGATTACGTGAGGTTTCAGGAGGAGGAGCAGGAGGAGGAGCATGAATAGAATACACAGATTGATGAAGCAAAAAGGTCCCCGTTTTTGATGGTGATAGAGAACGATGCTTCCATCCGCGGGTGCAGCCTACGTATTGCTTAGGTATCGCTGCTGTCCGCTGGTGGAGAAGAGAAGTCTGGGGAAATCCAGGCTTTGTTCATCTTGATGAGTGTTAGCCTGTCGGCACTGTCTGTTGACAGGCGGGTACGCTTATCTGTGATGATTCCCCCAGCCGCACTAAACACCCTCTCTGACAAGACGCTAGCTGCAGGACAAGCAAGCACCTCCAGGGCATACAGCGCGAGTTCAGGCCACGTGTCCAGCTTCGACACCCAGTTGTTGTAGGGGCAGAGGCGTCACCGAGGACGGTCGTGCGATCGGCTACGTACTCCCTCACCATCCTTTTACAGTGCTCCCGCCGACTCAGCCTTGACTGGGGAGCGGTGACACAGTCTTGCTGGGGAGCTATAAAGCTGGCAAAGGCCTTGGAGAATGTTCCCCTGCCTGCGCTGTACATGCTGCCTGATCTCTGTGCTTCCCCTGCTACCTGGCCCTCGGAACTGCACTTCTGCCACTAGCGCTGTCAGATGGGAATGTTACCATCAGTTTGTCCGCCAGGGTCCTGTGGTATAGCATCACTCTCGAACCCCTTTCCTCTTCGGGTATGAGAGTGGAAAGGTTCTCCTTATACCGTGGGTCGAGCAGTGTGTACACCCAGTAATCCGTAGTGGCCAGAATGCGTGTAACGCGAGGGTCTCGAGAAAGGCATCCTAACATGAAGTCAGGCATGTGTGCCAGGGTACCTGTACACAACACATGGCTGTCCTCACTAGGAAGATCACTTTCAGGATCCTCCTCCTCCGGCCATACACGCTGAAAGGATGACAGGGAAGCAGCATGGGTACCCTCAGCAGTGGGCCAAGCTGTGTCTTCCCCCTCCTCCTCATGCTCCTCCCCCTCCTCCTCAACGCGCTGAGATATAGACATGAGGGTGCTCTGGCTATCCAGCGACATACTGTCTTCCCCCGCCTCCGTTTCCAAGCGCAAAGCATCTGCCTTTATGCTTTACAGGGAACTTCTCAAGAGGCATAGCAGAGGAATGGTGACGCTAATGATTGCAGCATCCCCGCTCACCATCTGGGTAGACTCCTCAAAGTTTCCAAGGACCTGGCAGATGGCTGCCAACCAGGCCCACTCTTCTGTAAAGAATTGAGGAGGCTGACTCCCACTACGCCGCCCATGTTGGAGTTGGTATTCCACTATAGCTCTACGCTGCTCATAGAGTCTGGCCAACATCTGGAGCATAGAGTTCCACTGTGTGGGCACGTCGCACAGCAGTCGGTGCACTGGCAGATTAAACCGATGTTGCAGTGTCCGCAGGGTGGCAGCGTCCGTCTTGGACTTGCGGAAATGTGCGCTGACCCGGCGCACCTTTCCGAGCAGGTATGACAAGTGTGGGTAGCTTTTCAGAAAGAGCTGAGCCACCAAATTAAAGACATGGGCCAGGCATGGCACGTGCGTGAGGCTGCCGAGCTGCAGAGCCGCCACCAGGTTACGGCCGTTATCACACACGACCATGCCCGGTTGGAGGCTCAGCGGCGAAAGCCAGCGGTCAGTCTGCTCTGTCAGACCCTACAGCAGTTCGTGGGCCGTGTGCCCCTTCTCTCCTAAGCTGAGTAGTTTCAGCACGGCCTGCTGACGCTTGCCCACCACTGTGCTGCAACGCCGCGCGACACCGACTGCTGGCGACGTGCTGCTGCTGCTGACACATCTTGATTGCGAGGCAGAGGTTGCAGAGGAGGAGGAGGGTGGTTTAGTGGAGGAAGCATACACCGCTGCAGATACCAGCACCGAGCTGGGGCCCGCAATTCTGGGGGTGGGTAGGACGTGAGCGGTCCCAGGCTCTGACTCGGTCCCAGCCTCCACTAAATTCACCCAATGTGCCGTCAGGGAGATATAGTGGCCCTGCCCGCCTGTGCTTGTCCACGTGTCCGTTGTTAAGTGGACCTTGGCAGTAACCGCGTTGGTGAGGGCGCGTACAATGTTGCGGGAAACGTGGTCGTGCAGGGCTGGGATGGCACATCGGGAAAAGTAGTGGCGACTGGGAACCGAGTAGCGCGGGGCCGGCGCCGCCATCATGCTTTTGAAAGCCTCCGTTTCCACGAGCCTATACGGCAGCATCTCCAGGCTGATCAATTTGGCTATGTGCACGTTTAACGCTTGAGCGTGCCGGTGCGTGGCGGCATACTTGCGCTTGCGCTCAAATAGTTGCGCTAGCGACGTCTGGATGCTGCGCTGAGAGACATTGCTGGATGGGGCCGAGGACAGCGGAGGTGAGGGTGTGGGTGCAGGCCGGTAGGCACTCGTGCCTGTGTTCTCAGAGGGGGGTGGATCTCAGTGGCAGGTTGGGGCACAGGGGGAGAGGCAGTGGTGCAAACCGGAGGCGGTGAACGGCCTTCGTCCCACCTTGTGGGGTGCTTGGCCATCATATGCCTGCGCATGCTGGTGGTGGTGGCTCCCCAGCTGATCTTGGCGCGACAAAGGTTGCACACCACTGTTCGTCGGTCGTCAGGTGTCTCTGTGAAAAACTGCCACACCTTAGAGCACCTTGTCCTCTGCAGGGTGGCATGGCGCGAGGGGGCGCTTTGGGAAACAGTTGGTGGATTATTCAGTCTGGCCCTGCCTCTACCCCTGGCCACTGCACTGGTTCGGCCTGTGCCCACACCTTGACTTGGGCCTCTGCGTCCTCGCCCGCGTCCACGTCCTCTAGGCCTACCCCTACCCCTCAACATGCTGTATTACCAGTAGTGCAGAAACAGAACGCTGTAATTAAATGTGCCGCTTATTGGCCTGTGGTTGGAGACTGACTTCACTTATGGAACGCACAGCAGAGACAGGAAAGAATTTTGCGCAAGCCTGCTGTAACACTTAGCTGGCTGCGTATGAATTAGGACAGCTACCCCCAGCAGAGACCCAGTACACTTGTGGACAGGAATACAGCGGTGATGTAAGAGGCAACACAGAGGCAGGAAAGAATTTTGCGCAAGCCTGCTGTAACACTTAGCTGGCTGCGTATGAATTAGGACAACTACCCCCAGCAGAGACCCAGTACACTTGTGGACAGGAATACAGCGGTGATGTAAGAGGCAACACAGAGCCAGGAAAGAATTTTGCGCAAGCCTGCTGTAACACTTAGCTGGCTGCGTATGAATTAGGACAACTACCCCCAGCAGAGACCCAGTACACTGAGGACGGTCACAGGCAGCCCAAATAGATTTTTTTTCCCAAATGTTTTTGGAAAGGCCCACTGCCTATATACACTAAATATATCTTCTGTCCCTGCCTCACCACTACTGGCCCTGGACAATGTAAAATTACTGCAGGACGCAATGCTCTGCATGGCCGATATACAAAAAAAAGAAAATGTGCAACACTGCAAAAAGCAGCCTCCACACTACTGCACACGGTTAGTTGTGGCCCTAAGAAGGACCGTTGGGGTTCTTGAAGCCTAAAATAACTCCTAACGCTCTCCCTATAGCAGCTCCGGCACCAGCAGCACTGTCCCTGATCTCTGTCAGAATGCATCTGTGGCGAGCCGCGGGAGGGGCCGATTTATATACTCGGGTGACACCTGATCTCGCCAGCCACTCACTGCAGGGGGGTGGTATAGGGCTTGAACATCGCAGGGGGAAGTTGTAATGCCTTCCCTGTCTTTCTATTGGCCAGAAAAGCGCGCTAACGTCTCAGAGATGAAAGTGAAAGTAACTCGAACATCTCATGGTACTCGTCTCGAGTAACGAGCATCTCGAACACGCTAATACTCGAACGAGTATCAAGCTCGGACGAGTACGTTCGCTCATCTCTACATTTTAGTAAACTATAATAAATGCAATACCCTCATATAGTGTTATCATTTGCCACTATTAGTCTCTTAATATCATGACTTGTGCAATCACATTCAGCCTTGTCCTTTCTAACTTACATAACACTTTCACTATGTTCTTCTCCTGCTTCCACGCCAATAATCTCTTAGAATAAACCATATTCTATTCCCGGCCAGTTCAAATCAGACAACAAACAATATAGATGCTGAATATGAAATCTTTGCAAATATACGGCCTGAAAAAGTTCAATGTTACAGTTCTCTAAGGCTACGATAAAGGTGAAGCTTGTTATCTAAAGACGAGCTGCTAAGAGTGAAATTACATAATCCTAGATACATGAAGGAATACACTCTAATCTCAAGACTAGAAGGATTCAAAGACTCCGGTGGTACACAAATACCATTTTCCGACTCCTTACAATGATCTTGTGAAGAGTTTGAGTCATATGAGATCACACCCTGAACCGGTCTATGAGCAATGAAAGCCGCAGGCCACGGTGCTCCTTGGAAGTGATGAGAGGACACGCACTCTCCTGAGAAATGCCATTTCAAGTTGTGCCGGCTGCAACACACAGATGTGTCAGAGAGTGTTAAGAGTTTTCTGTCTTAAACTGAGACTTGCCTTTCACCATTAAAGTCATGAATCAATTCTTTCCTATGTTTTACTTTGGCAAGCTTGGTGTTGAGCTTTAGGCACTTATTGGTTAGTTTCAATGTGAATTAAGGTCATTTCCCACTAGCTGCTGAAGATATAGCACTTTTGTAATGAACAATGAATTGGCCTAGACCTTTTTTATTGTAAGCATGTATAATAGAAGCTACAAATCTGGGTTTTGAAACAAATGTAGATTGATTTTGGAACAGTAGGAGGTCACTTGTTATTACCTTCACAGTAGCTGAGATTTATAATTATTCGGGCAGCCGAGAGACAGGGGAGCTGCTATGTATAAGAAGACAATGGCTAGGACAAAGCACTGTATGTTGGTACACAGTGTCAGGTTCTTCAAATCTGCGTACTGCACACAGCGGTGCTCGTGTATAACAATTGTTAAAGGAAGGAGTGATTAGATGTTTTACCGTGGATTCTGGGAATTTGGGAATAAATAGGCCCACACGCAAACAGCAAAACATAGTATAAGATGTCCAAAGTGTATGTATGTGTATGTATATGTGTGTGTGTGTATGTGTATATATATATACACTACCGTTCAAAAGTTTGGGGTCACATTGAAATGTCCTTATTTTTGAAGGAAAAGCACTGTACTTTTCAATGAAGATAACTTTAAACTAGTCCTAACTTTAAACAAATGCACTCTATACATTGCTAATGTGGTAAATGACTATTCTAGCTGCAAATGCCTGGTTTTTTGTGCAAAATCTACAAAGGTGAATAGAGGCCCATTTCCAGCAACTATCACTCCAGTGTTCCAATGGTACAATGTGTTTGCTCATTGGCTCAGAAGGCTAATTGATGATTAGAAAACCCTTGTGCAATCATGTTCACACATCTGAAAACAGTCTAGCTCGTTACAGAAGCTACAAAACTGACCTTCCTGTGAGCAGATTGAGTTTCTGGAGCATCACATTTGTGGGGTCAATTAAACACTCAAAATGGCCAGATTAAGAGAACTTTCATCTGAAACTCGACAGTCTATTCTTGTTCTTAGAAATGAAGGCTATTCCATGTGAGAAATTGCTAAGAAATTGAAGATTTCCTACAACGGTGTGTACTACTCCCTTCAGAGGACAGCACAAACAGGCTCTAACCAGAGTAGAAAAAGAAGTGGGAGGCCGCATTGCACAAGTAAGCAAGAAGATAAGCACATTAGAGTCTCTAGTTTGAGAAACAGACGCCTCACAGGTACCCAACTGGCATCTTCATTAAATAGTACCCGCAAAACACCAGTGTCAACATCTACAGTGAAGAGGCGGCTGCGGGATTTTGGGCTTCAGGGCAGAGTGGCAAAGAAAAAGCCATATCTGAGACTGGCCAATAAAAGAAAAAGATTAAGATGGGCAAAAGAACACAGACATTGGACAGAGGAAGACTGGAAAAAAGTGTTGTGGACAGATGAATCCAAGTTTGAGGTGTTTGGATCACAAAGAAGAACGTTTGTGAGACGCAGAACAAATGAAAAGATGCTGGAAGAATGCCTGACGCCATCTGTTAAGCATGGTGGAGGTAATGTGATGGTCTGGGGTTGCTTTGGTGCTGGTAAGGTGGGAGATTTGTACAGGGTAAAAGGGATTCTGAATAAGGAAGGCTATCACTCCATTTTGCAACGCCATGCCATACCCAGTGGACAGCGCTTGATTGGAACCAATTTCATCCTACAACAGGACAATGACCCTAAACACACGTCCAAATTGTGCAAGAACTATTTACAGCAGAAGCAGGCAGCTGGTATTCTATCGGTAATGGAGTGGCCAGCGCAGTCACCAGATCTGAACCCCATTGAGCTGTTGTGGGAGCAGCTTGACCGTATGGTACGCCAGAAGTGCCCATCCAACCAATCCAACTTGTGGGAGATGCTTCTAGAAGCGTGGGGTGCAATTTCACAAGCTTACCTCAACAAATTAACAGCTAGAATGTCAAAGGTGTGCAATGCTGTAATTGCTGCAAAAGGAGGATTCTTTGACAAAAGCAAAGTTTGATGTAAAAACAATGTTATTTCAAATACAAATCATTATTTCTAACCTTGTCAATGTCTTGACTCTATTTTCTATTCATTTCACAACGCATGGTGGTGAATAAGTGTGACTTTTCATGGAAAACACAAAATTGTTTGGGTGACCCCAAACTTGTGAACGGTAGTGTATATACACACACACATTGATATATATATATATATATATATATATACATATACATATACATACATACACATATACATACATACACACACACACATACACACAGAATGCTTATATACACATATGCAAAATCATAGAAAATATCAAAAGACAAAAAAAGAAAGAAAATACTCATACTTCCATAAAGCAGTGATCATGACACTATTCCTGAACATGGCAAGAGCCGTTGTTGGGAGCATGAACTACTGTCAGGTGGGCTTTTGTCGCACACACCAACACTAACTAAATGAGAAAGATTTAGTTCGCATTTGGACCTGCTGTCATTTCAACCTTCACGCACCATCAGGGACAGATTGGTCACAGGCTCTACAGGGAGAAATCCCGTTGGGTTGGTCTGGTCAGGCAGGGATGGCATCAGCACTTGGTCAGATGTCTGGACCCACTCCATGACCTTTTAATATTCCTATGACCAATGTACCAGAACTATAGCTATACATAAAATTCTGATGATGCTGCCTACTTATATTGGCCCCACCTGTTAGTACTTTATATCCACCTATAACTTGAATCCACTTTCAGATTTTCTTTACAGGGCCATTTCAAATTCCCAATTCACCCCTGCTCACCATACTCTTGGTGTCTACGATAGCAGTCTAATCCAGTCTGCCTAGTCCTTTTATAACTCTTGTTTCTCTACACACCCTAATGGAAAGCCCCCGTTGTTATAGAAGCTTTGTGGCCACCCAAATTTAGAATGTTAGAACCCAAAATATTGCCCAGGGAATCAGTGCCTGATTTGGTTTGCCTTCTCATATTGCATCCTAGTGCCATCTCTTCCACTGTCCGTTTTCTGGCTGGCAAGTATCAGCACCAAAATAAAGGGCCATTTTAATATTGCTGTGCAACCACTGACAATCCCCTACCTTATGATATGGGGGACAAAATGTACCGACTACTGTATACAATATTTCTTCTTTGCCATCAACCAGTCAGAAGTCTTGAGAGAACTACAGTGATACCCTCCTGAAGTACCTCAATACCCCAAGACAAATCCCAAATAAATCATTGCCTTGCTGGCCTGAGTTTTCGTCTACCTTCATGTTCCCTCCTCAGATGGCTTTAAAATGGTGGTGTATATATATTTGTGACGCTGATAATAAACTTTATGATTAATTTACTAGCTGACCTGATCTGACATGAGTGTCAAAATTTGATGCAAGAAACTTGGAGTCTGTAAACACACTTGGATGTCATCCATGTATACAAATCTGCATTGGTTTGGTTGTATAACGATTTGAGGATTTTTTCCAGGCACTTATAAGGTGACACATGTAGGTCTCCTTGTTCTTGTTAGTACTGGATAAGATATCTTTTCTGCATTGAGTAGTCTACATACTTTGTGAGGAATGGACGGGATCTGGTAAAATAAAGACATCAGTTTCAAAACCAAGTACTGCCTAGTAAATGCAATTATTTGTCCCATTCCAACTTATGTTTGTGAAAGCTGGACACTTAAAAAGGTTGCCAGGAGGAAGGTGGACGCCTTTGAATTATGGTGGAGAAGAATCCCATGAACAACGAGAATCACTAGCAATGAAATACTAGATCCTGTCAAGCCAAAAACGTTATTTTGGACACATCATGCGAGCAAATGGACTTGGGAAGGATATTATGCTGGGATTTGTCAGTGGTTCACAAAGAAGAGGTCTTCAAAGAACTCGCTGGTTAGACACAATCATGACAGGCACTGGCATGACTATTTGCCAGTTAAAAGATGTACTAGGTAGACTAAAATGGTGGGAGTTGATCCATAAGGTGATCCAGAGTAAGCCATGACTGAATGGTTAATCATTAGAGATGAGCAAGCACCAAAACGCTCAGGTGCTTGTTACTTGAGCCGAGCTTTTTCTAATGCTCGAGAGCTCGTTTCAAGTAACGAACCCCATTGAAGTCAATAGGGACCCGAGCATTTTTCAATGGAGCCGCAGTGGTCTGCCAGCACCCTGCATTGTTTTTTAGGGAAGGGCTTTACATATAAGCCCTTCCCTAAAAAACAAGATTTTTAGTGTAAAAAAGAAAAACATAAATAATAATTAAAAAAATTATCTATCTGCCGCGCCATTTATTTGGCGAGAGCTGCCTGTGATTGGCTGAGCACCTCAGCCAATTACAATCAGCTCTTTCAGCAGGCAGGGATTTTAAATCTGCGCCAGCTGATAGAACAGCACTACAGAGCCGAGAACAGCGCAGAGAAGACGCGGCTGAGCCCCAGCAGCTAAAGGGAGGGGAGTATGTATTCTTTTTCTGTTTTTTTACACTACTTTTACTGGATTTTCAGAGAAGGGCTTATATTAAAAGACCTTCCCTGAAATCCATTGATGGGGGTGCTGGCAGCAGGATTCTCTACCGCAGCTGTCATGTGTGACAGCTGCGGTAGGGAATTTAAGAATTCCTCTGCTGCATCTGTCACAGATGGGGCAGATGTAGCAGCAGGGAATTCTTTTTACTAGCGGGAATGAGGGAAACATCTGCCGCATGCGGCAGATGTATTCTTCATCCCTGCAGGGGACACAGCAGCGGCGGATTGATAAGGTTTTTTTTCACTAAAATCCTTGTTTTTTAGGGAAGGGCTTATATGTAAAGCCCTTCCATGAAACACAATGCAGCGGTGTCGGCAGAGCATTGTTTTAAATGGAGCCGCCGGCAGCAGCCGCGGCTCTATTGAAGACAATGGAGAGGGTGAAATTTTCTCGAGCACCACAGTGGTACTTGCTCGAGTATCGAGTACTTTAGAGTATGCTTATGCTCCAACGAGCATCAAGCTCAGACAAGCATACTCGCTCATCTCTATAATCATCAGTCCGCAAAATATGCTAATTTATTATTTCCTTAAAGGAAGTCACTCACCGAAAATTTGGCTCATAAATCATTGCTTATATTAAACTGGTGCTATGCTGACTGTGGAGGACCAAGTGATGGACAGCTGGATAGAATGAGCTGCAAAACTGCCTATCTTATGGATGGAAGATATATTTCCCTAATGGCTGCACTTTCATGGAAACACGAGGTACGATCCTGCATATCAGCATAGTGACGATCTAATGTTGGCAGTGGTTAACTAGTCATATATGGGTGACAAACTTCATTTAATGTAGTTCTAGAAGGGGTAGATGGGATCTTATAGGACATTTGATGTCCCTTTCCCCTTGAAAAAATACTGCATATGATAGTTTGATAACACTTAAATTGAATGGAAAAAAAAAGAATAAGAGGTGAATTAAGGTAAGAACCGTAGGAGATATATCATCAATACCAACTCACATCAAAGTAATTATAGTTTTTGAAGGGCAATAAATATCCTAAAGCAGTGATATCAATTACATGAGTCAAACAGAATTGTAAAAGAAGCAGAAAAGGGCACCCATCAAGTGTACTCTAAGTAAACACTGGAAGTGAAAGGAAACTGTCCTTACTGGATACTGAAGGCTTTCCTCTTCTCTTTGTTCCAAGGATCATTAGGACATCTACGAACACCAGTCTTGTCCTGTGTTTATCGTCTATTTTTTTTGATGATGTGACATTAGTTATGAAACGCGCCAGCTTTTACTGTACTAAAGACCTTTGATTAATCAGTACTCCATAGTTTACCATGTGATTCTAAAGATAATAATCTTTATTTATGTAGCGCCAAAATATCCCAGCATTCTACAATTCTAGTCAACGACACTAAACACAGTTGCATTTGATTGTAGTGACCCAAGTTCATTAGAGGCAGCATATCTGCATTCCGTTATCATAGATGTATAATAAGTACATCTCATGTCTTTTTAAAGAAAATGATGCATAATATAAAATTAAACATACTCATCTACATATATAAAAATGTGACCTACAGTAATCCAGCCAGAATTCGTAATAACCTACAGTAGTCCATACACTTTTTAATTCCACAAAGATGTATTAAAGGAAATGACATCACGCTACTGAATTAATAATATTGATTTCATGATGTAAAGACCTGTAAAATGTTAGGAAAACGGTTACTTCCCACTAGTGCTCTTCTTTTCTTCCTGTAATTCAAAAAGTCCCCGCTGGACAGTTCAGCATTGACTGCAAATGGAGCAATCACCTTTTATTTTACAGGATTCTCCATTGTTAACACTTTGCTGCCTCTGACAGATGACTTGTTCATTACAAGAACAAACACTCTATCTCCAAGGTTCTAAATTACTTTCTAGATCGAGGCGTTCACTGTATTACATTTTACATCATTGCCAACTGCAAGTGTCAGAGCTCTTTTCATATAATGTTGACTTATAAAAGATAACACATATCGTTGGTCATTTTCATTTATTTTCAGTATGTACTCTAGCCATTGACATCTAGAGTCCGCCAATATGGACTATGATCAAGGACATACAAAACGCAGAGAAGGCTCATGAAATTTGACTCATGAAACCCTGGGGTCCAGATCTGGTTAGATCCTAATTGCTATTAGGTGAGGAGAACAGTGCAGGACTCCCCTCTCCATGGTAATTGCATTGTAGCATAAGAGGTGTGGGGAATTGCCAAAGGTTCATAGGAAGAGGATGGAGTAGGAAAGAAAAAACAGGCCATTCTGCCCTGCTTAGCAAAAGCTGGCACCATAATGGTAGCCCAGTTTGATTTAGAAGTAAAGCCCTCACTCTTCTATGTCCACCACTGATTGTAGCTCTATATACAATTCTGTATCCTGTTGAACATGTAAGCACTTAGGGTAGGTTCAGACATGGAGTTCTTCCAATGATTTTGCTGTGGATTTGTTCCAATTGTCACCCTTTAAAATCCATTGTGAAAATCCATGTTAATTACGCGACATTATGGGACTTCTCAAATCCACAGCATGCTTAAACTTTTGGGGGATTTTTGTTTTATGTCGATGACGTTTTGAAAACCCCACCCATATGTATTACACAGTAAATTGCTATGGACTTTCAGTGCAGAATCTATACCAAAAATCCATGACAAAAACACCAAATCTCAACAGGGGTAGCTTTACACGGGACCAAAGTCAGGTGCATAAGTGCCCGACAGTCGGCCCAAGATGATCACTCCTGTGCTTTTGCTCAAGATCGATAGTCGTTCAATGAATAGAGGCGGAGTGCTGGAGATCTCTTCTGGCCACCTGCTCCATTCACTGTGAACAGACAGTCATGCAATGATTGAGCAACTCCTGTGTACTCAAGAACTCACTAGTTGCTTTGTTTCAGTGGGCTGACATGAAGTAACTACTTCTCACTCATTACCTAGTCATGTCCCATGTTTAAACAGGACAACTATTGCTAAAAATCCCTTGTTTGAGCATTTTTTTGGCTAATAGATGTCTTGTGTAAAGCCACCCATACATCAGTATAAAACTGTTCTAATAAATAGATCCTAGAAGTCTACTTACCGTATATACTCGAGTATTAGCCGACCAGAGTATAAGCCGAGTCAATAAGTTTTACCACAAAAAACTGGGAAAACTTATTGACTCAAGTATAAGCCTAGCTATACTCGAGTATATACTGGGTAAAAAAAATAACTCCATACTCACCTCCCAGCCGGCGTCTCTGCGGCAACCTGCGTGAATTTTGCCCGCTGTCATCCCCATCATCCTCTCTGCTCGGCTCTGTCATCTCTGTCAGTGCTGTGTAAGTAAGCGCTGTGATTGGATTGAGCGCCAGCCAATCACAGCCAGCACTCAATCTAATCACAGCGCTTACTTACGCAGCGCTGACGGCGGCGATTTAAAAGCTGAGCAGGGAGATGACAGCGGGGAAAGCCGGCTGTGAGTGGCTGGCACTCGATCCAATCACAGCGTTGACGCCAGGGGATAACAGAGCCGAGCAGAGAGGACGGCGGGGGTTTACAGCGGGGAGATTTCCAGCAGTTTGCTACATCGCCGCTGAGAACACAGGAATTCAAGCAGCTTGCCGCACCACCACCAGGGACACAGATGCCGGCTGGGAGGCGAGTATGAAGGCTTTTGTTGTTGTTTTTTAACCCTTCCCTGACTCGAGTATAAGCCGAGGGGGGCTTTTTCAGCACAAAAAATGTGCTGAAAAACTAGGCTTATACTCGAGTATATATGGTATTACATCAGTTCAGACAACAAGTAGAAGAGGTTTATCTATATATTTTTAAATAATGCCTGAAACCACTTTCCTCTCAATAAATAATATAAAGAAATATAGTTATGCCTTTTTACACAAAAGCAAAGATGAAGTTTTTTTACTATGCACTTATTATGCTTTAGACTTTTCCTCCCAACTCTGAATCTGGGTAAAAAATAAATGCATCAAAAACTGCATCGAAATTAAAATGACCTGACTGAGCATTACAAGTAAATTGCATGAGATAACGAGCAAGAGACATTGATGCTAATTTCTCATTATCAGCCAGTGCTACATTACTGTAACATAGTATTGACTGATTTTACAAACTGTGATATCTAGTGGTATGCATTAATGGCCTATTAGCTCTTTATTAGAGATGAGCGAGCACCAAAATGCTCGGGTGCTCGTTACTCGGGATGAAATTTTCGCGATGCTCGAGGGTTCGTTTCGAGTAACGAACCCCATTGAAGTCAATGGGCGACTCGAGCATTTTTGTATATCGCCGATGCTCGCTAAGGTTTCCATTTGTGAAAATCTGGGCAATTCAAGAAAGTGATGGGAACGACACAGCAACGGATAGGGCAGGCGAGGGGCTACATGTTGGGCTGCATCTCAAGTTCCCAGGACCCACTATTAAGCCACAATAGCGGCAAGAGTGCCCCCCCCCTCCCAACAACTTTTACTTCTGAAAAGCCCTCATTAGCAATGCATACCTTAGCTAAGCACCACACTACCTCCAACAAAGCACAATCACTGCCTGCATGACACTCCGCTGCCACTTCTCCTGGGTTACATGCTGCCCAACCCCCCTCTGCACGACCCAGTGTCCACAGCGCACACCAAACTGTCCCTGCGCAGCCTTCAGCTGCCCTCATGCCATGCCACACTCATGTCTATTTATAAGTGCGTCTGCCATGAGGAGGAACCGCAGGCACACACTGCAGAGGGTTGGCACGGCTAGGCAGCGACCTTCTTTAAAAGGGGCGGGGCGATAGCCCACAATGCTGTACAGAAGCAATGAGAAATATAATCCTGTGGCCACCGCCATCAGGAGCTGCACACGTGGGCATAGCAATGGGGAACCTATGTGCCACACACTATTCATTCTGTCAAGGTGTCTGCATGCCCCAGTCGGACCGCGGTTTTTTATAAATAGTCACAGGCAGGTACAATTCCGCAATGGGAATTCCGTGTGCACCCACAGCATGGGTGGCTCCCTGGAACCCACCGGCTGTATATAAATGTATCCCATTGCAGTGCCCATCACAGCTGAGGTAATGTCCGATTAAATGCAGGTGGGCTTCGGCCCACACTGCATGTCCCAGTCAGACTGGGGTTCTTTAGAAGTGGACACATGCAGTTACAACTCCGTGTGGACCGACAGCATGGGTGGGTGCCTGGAAGCCATCGGCGGTACATAAATATATCCCATTGCAGTGCCCAGCACAGCTGATGTAATGTCAGCTTTAATGCAGGTGGGCAAAAAATTAATTGGATTACACTGTAGGCGAGGGCCCCAAAAAATTGGTGTACCAACAGTACTAATGTACGTCAGAACAATTGCCCATGCCCAACCAAGAGGGCAGGTGAAACCCATTAATCGCTTTGGTTAATGTGGCTTAATTTGTAACTAGGCCTGGAGGCAGCTCAGTTAAAATAAAAATTGGTTCAGGTGCAAGTTTCAACGCTTTAATGAGCATTGAAACGTATAAAAATTGTTTACAAAAATTATATGACTGAGCCTTGTGGGCCTAAGAAAAATTGCCCGTTCGGCGTGATTACGTGAGGTTTCAGGAGGAGGAGGAGGAGGAGGAATATTATACACAGATTGATGAAGCTAAAAGGTCCACGTTTTTGATGGTGATAGAGAACAATGCTTCCATCCGCGGGTGCAGCCTACGTATTGTTTAGGTATCGCTGCTGTCCGCTGGTGGAGAAGAGAAGTCTGGGGAAATCCAGGCTTTGTTCATCTTGATGAGTGTAAGCCTGTCGGCACTGTCGGTTGACAGGCGGGTACGCTTATCTGTGATGATTCCCCCAGCAGCACTAAACACCATCTCTGACAAGACGCTAGCCGCAGGACAAGCAAGCACCTCCAGGGCATACAGCGCGAGTTCAGGCCACGTGTCCAGCTTCGACACCCAGTAGTTGTAGGGGGCAGAGGCATCACGGAGGACGGTCGTGCGATCGGCTATGTACTCCCTCACCATCCTTTTACAGTGCTCCCGCCGACTCAGCCTTGACTGGGGAGCGGTAACACAGTCTTGCTGGGGAGCCAGAAAGCTGTCAAAGGCCTTAGAGAGTGTTCCCCTGCCTGTGCTGTACATGCTGCCTGATCTCTGCGCCTCCCCTGCTACCTGGCCCTCGGAACTGCGCCTTCGGCCACTAGCGCTGTCGGATGGGAATTTTACCATCAGTTTGTCCGCCAGGGTCCTGTGGTATAGCATCATTCTTGAACCCCTTTCCTCTTCGGGTATGAGAGTGGAAAGGTTCTCCCTATACCGTGGGTCGAGCAGTGTGTACACCCAGTAATCCGTAGTGGCCAGAATGCGTGTAACGCGAGGGTCACGAGAAAGGCATCCTAACATGAAGTCAGCCATGTGTGCCAGGGTACCTGTACGCAACACATGGCTGTCCTCACTAGGAAGATCACTTTCAGGATCCTCCTCCTCCTCCTCAGGCCATACACGCTGAAAGGATGACAGGCAAGCAGCATGGGTTCCCCCAGCAGTGGGCCAAGCTGTCTCTTCCCCCTCCTCCTCATCCTCCTCATGCTCCTCCTCCTCCTCCTCAACGCGCTGAGATATAGACAGGAGGGTGCTCTGACTATCCAGCGACATACTGTCTTCCCCCGCCTCTGTTTCCGAGCGCAAAGCGTCTGCCTTTATGCTTTGCGGGGAACTTCTCAAGAGGCATAGCAGAGGAATGGTGACGCTAATGATTGCAGCATCGCCGCTCACCATCTGGGCAGACTCCTCAAAGTTTCCAAGGACCTGGCAGATGTCTGCCAACCAGGCCCACTCTTCTGTAAAGAATTGAGGAGGCTGACTCCCACTGCGCCGCCCATGTTAGAGTTGGTATTCCACTATAGCTCTACGCTGCTCATAGAGCCTGGCCAACATGTGGATCGTAGAGTTCCACCGTGTGGGCACGTCGCACAGCAGTCGGTGCACTGGCAGATGAAACCGATGTTGCAGGGTGCGCAGGGTGGCAGCGTCCGTGTGGGACTTGCAGAAATGTGCGCAGAGCCGGCGCACCTTTCCGAGCAGGTCTGACAAGCGTGGGTAGCTTTTCAGAAAGCGCTGAACCACCAAATTAAAGACGTGGGCCAGGCATGGCACGTGCGTGAGGCTGCCGAGCTGCAGAGCCGCCACCAGGTTACGGCCGTTGTCACACACGACCATGCCCGGTTGGAGGCTCAGCGGCGCAAGCCAGCGGTCGGTCTGCTCTGTCAGACCCTGCAGCAGTTCGTGGGCCGTGTGCCTCTTCTCTCCTAAGCTGAGTAGTTTCAGCACGGCCTGCTGACGCTTGCCCACCGCTGTGCTGCCACGACGCGCGACACCGACTGCTGGCGACGTGCTGCTGCTGACACATCTTGATTGCGAGACAGAGGTTGCGTAGGAGGAGGAGGAGGAGGAGGGTGGTTGCGTGGCGGAAGCATACACCGCCGCAGATACCAGCACCGAACTGGGGCCCGCAATTCTGGGGGTGGGTAGGACGTGAGCGGTCCCAGGCTCTGACTCTGTCCCAGCCTCCACTAAATTCACCCAATGTGCCGTCAGGGATATATAGTGGCCCTGCCCACCTGTGCTTGTCCACGTGTCCGTTCTTAAGTGGACCTTGCCAGTAACCGCGTTGGTGAGGGCGCGTACAATGTTGCGGGAGACGTGGTTGTGCAGGGCTGGGACGGCACATCGGGAAAAGTAGTGGCGACTGGGAACTGAGTAGCGCGGGGCCGCCGCCGCCATCCTACCTTTGAAAGCCTCCGTTTCCACAACCCTATATGGCAGCATCTCCAGGCTGATTAATTTGGCTATGTGCACGTTTAACGCTTGAGCGTGCGGGTGCGTGGCGGCGTACTTGCGCTTGCGCTAGCGACAGCTGGACGGTGCGCTGAGAGACATTGGTGGATGGGGCCGAGCACAGCGGAGGTGAGGGTGTGGGTGCAGGCCAGGAGACGGTAGTGCCTGTGTCCTGAGAGGGGGGTTGGATCTCAGTGGCAGGTTGGGGCACAGGGGGAGAGGCAGCGGTGCAAACCGGAGGCGGTGAACGGCCTTTGTCCCACCTTGTGGGGTGCTTGGCCATCATATGTCTGCGCATGCTGGTGGTGGTGAGGCTGGTGGTGGTGGCTCCCCGGCTGATCTTGGCGCGACAAAGGTTGCACACCACTGTTCGTCGGTCGTCTGCACTCTCAGTGAAAAACTGCCAAACCTTTGAGCACCTCGGCCTCTGCAGGGTGGCATGGCGCGAGGGGGCGCTTTGGGAAACAGTTGGTGAATTATTCGGTCTGGCCCTGCCTCTACCCCTGGCCACCGCATTGCCTCTTCCAACCTGCCCTGCTGCTGCACTCTCCTCCCCCTCTGAAGACCTGTCCTCAGTAGGCGTAGCAAACCAGGTGGGGTCAGTTACCTCATCGCCCTGCTGCTCTTCCTCCGAATCCTCTGTGCGCTCCTCCCTCGGACTTACTCCAATTACTACTACCTGAGTGATAGACAACTGTGTCTCATCATAATCGTCCTCCTCACCCACTGAAAGCTCTTGAGACAGTTGCCGGAAGTCCCCAGCCTCATCCCCCGGACCCCGGGAACTTTCCAAAGGTTGGGCATCGGTCACGACAAACTCCTCCAGTGGGAGAGGATTCGGAACCATTGCTGCCCATTCTGGGCAGGGGCCCGAGAACAGTTCCTGGGAGTCTGCCTGCTCCTCAGAATGTGTCATTGTAATGGAGTGAGGAGGCTGGGAGGAAGGAGGAGCAGCAGCCAGAGGATTCAGACTTGCAGCAGTGGACGGTGCAGAATTCTGGGTGGTCGATAGATTGCTGGATGCACTTTCTGCCATCCACGACAGGACCTGCTCACACTGCTCATTTTCTAATAAAGGTCTACCGCGTGGACCCATTAACTGTGAGATGAATGTGGGGACGCCAGAAACGTGCCTCTCTCCTAATCCCGCAGCAGTCGGCTGCGATACACCTGGATCAGGAGCTCGGCCTGTGCCCACACCCTGACTTGGGCCTCCGCGTCCTCGACCGCGTCCACGTCCTCTAGGCCTACCCCTACCCCTCAGCATGGTCTATTACCAGTAGTGCAAAAACAGAACGCTGTAATTAAATGTGCCGCTTATTGGCCTGTGGTTGGAGGCTGACTTCGCTTACGGAACGCACAGCAGAGCCAGGAAACAATTTTGCACACGCCTGTAGTGAGACGTAGGTGCGTATGACTGAGCTAGTGGAATTCACAGCGCAGAAGCAGTCAAGTGGCCAAAGGCCAGTAGTAGGCCTTAAGTATTTTGCTTCTATTTTTTTAAAATGCTGAGCTGATACAGCAGACAGATACTGTAGGCAGCGTATAATATTATGTATACTCTTTCCCTCTGGCGGGATGACGGCGATCATGTAACAGACAGCAGATCCAGGAAACAATTTTGCGCAAGCCTGCTGTAACGCTTAGCTGCGTATTAATTAGGACTACTACCCCCAGCAGATAGATACTGTAGGCAGCGTATAATATTATGTATCCTCTTTCCCTCTGGCGGGATGACGGCGATCATGTAACAGAGACAGCAGATCCAGGAAACAATTTTGCGCAAGCCTGCTGTAACGCTTAGCTGCGTATTAATTAGGACTACTACCCCCAGCAGATAGATACTGTAGGCAGCGTATAATATTATGTATACTCTTTCCCTCTGGCGGGATGACGGCGATCATGTAACAGACAGCAGATCCAGGAAACAATTTTGCGCAAGCCTGCTGTAACGCTTAGCTGCGTATTAATTAGGACTACTACCCCCAGCAGATAGATACTGTAGGCAGCGTATAATATTATGTATCCTCTTTCCCTCTGGCGGGATGACGGCGCTGATGTAACAGAGACAGCAGATCCAGGAAACAATTTTGCGCAAGCCTGCTGTAACGCTTAGCTGCGTATTAATTAAGACTACTACCCCCAGCAGACACGCAGTAAACTGAAGACGGTCACAGGCAGTCCAAATATAGTATTTTTCCCCAATTTTTTGGAAAAAGCCCACTGCCTATATAGCCTGAATATCTCTTTCCCTGCCTCACCAGTACTGGCCCTATACTCTGTACAATGACTGCAGACTGCGGACGCAATGCTCTGCACGCCCGATATACAAAAAAAAAAATTGTGCAACACTGCTGAAAGCAGCCTCAACAGTACTGCACACGGTCAGATGTGGCCCTAAGAAGGACCGTTGGGGTTCTTGAAGCCTAAAATAACTCCTAACGCTCTCCCTATAGCAGCTCCGGCACCAGCAGCACTTTCCCTGATCTCTGTCAGAATGCATCTGTGGCGAGCCGTGGAAGGGGCCGATTTATATACTCGGGTGACACCTGATCTCGCCAGCCACTCACTGCAGGGGGGTGGTATAGGACTTGAACGTCGCAGGGGGAAGTTGTATTGGCCAGAAAAGCGCGCTAACGTCTCAGAGATGAAAGTGAAAGTAACCCGAACATCGCGTGGTGCTCGCCTCTAGTAACGAGCATCTCGAACACACTAATACTCGAACGAGTATCAAGCTCGGACGAGTATGTTCGCTCATCTCTACTCTTTATGTTTAACATGTTAGTTAAAATTACAACTAAATCAAAGAAATCTATTTAATATATTGTTTCATTTAATATCTAATACAATACTCAGGGTCCACCTAATTATTTTTTAATGCCATAAAACATGTTTTATGCTTCTTTATAGCACTTATAATGGGTCCCCCGAGATCAACTTATCGTGATGGTTCTGCTGCTGGGAGCTATTAACAAAGCTGTAAATGAAGCTCTGAAGAGCGCCTAGTGAAGTAAAAAAAAAAGTCTAAGTATGTTAGTTCTGTAAAATCTAACGATATAAGTGAATCCTTGTACATGTGTATACAGAAGCTTTGTAATGAATCCTTAGTATGGGAAAATTCCCAGGGTTTCTGTCATTCTTCACACCAAAAATAGCTTAGTGCCAGGGACGTAACTAAAGGCTCAGGGGCCCTGATGCAAAAGGTGAGCTGGGGTCCCCCCTTTATCTGTATCTGTACCCGTACCCATACCTACACCATGCTGCACAGAGGCATAACTTAAAGCTTCTGGGCCCCAATGCAAAACCTGTAACAGGGCCCCCAACTATAATGCTTTATTCATAGTACTGGGCTCCCTATATGGAGAAGAGAGGCCTTATGGGCCCCCTAAGGCTCCTGGGCCTGGGTGCAACCGCATCCCCTGCACCCTCTTTAGTTACGCCCCTGCTTAGTGCGCATGTCTAATTTTTCACCACATCTATATTCTATGGTTCTGAGGGAGGGGGCCTCAGTTTTCAACTACAATGTTAACAAATGTTTTTGTTTTTTTATGTTTGAAAGTCCTTAAATAAAAGTTTACACAAAATAAAAAAAAAATAGAATGCCAAAGAAACTCCCCATGAATCCCATTGAAAGTCAGTTGAGTCCATTGTGATTCCCCAATATCCCTTTGTAAATCTAGTAATCATGGCTCCATTATAAATAGAAGCCATGCCATTAGAGAGATTTGAGCTTAAAAGTAAAAAATATACATTGGTAAATATTTACTTAGATCAGTGTTCAAAGCCTCTGTAAACAATTGGTGCATCATTCGGGCTGTCTGTACGCCAAAGCTAAAATCTATGCCAGCTATAATTTACACCGGTTTTGGGCATAAATTATAGTATATCTAATGGGCTGCCCAGGGTCATGCCTCTTTTTTCCCTAGCCCCACCCACTTTTAGAAACATGACAGAGGTCTGCATTAAAGGCCAAAAGTTGCAAATTATGCTGAGCGCCATAATTTCCGACTTTGTGCACTACAAATCTGGTGTACAAAATAAATAAATATGCCCCTAGATCCTCTTAATATAATTTTGAGCTTCTACCAGAGCCATGCTCACTCTAGGAGTTCATGGAGGTTATGTAAACTTGCTTACTGTTTAAATATAAACGATATATCTGAAAACTGAAGACGTTTTAGGAAAGCTAGACTAAAATAACGAAGATTATGAAAAGCATGAGAGGCAGCTAAAAGTTAAGCCCATTTCTGAAAGAGATAGATACAGGCTTGAGTCTCAAAGCCTCAAAAGAGGATTCATAAAATATTCAAGTTACAATAAAACACCAAAATATTAATCACAAAAGTTCTAGATAACTAAATTGTCCCTCTTAACCCCTTAGTGACAGCTTATATGTCTTTTTACTGACCTCACAAATGGGTTTTAAACACGCACATACATCTCTTTCAGACAGTTTCTTGGCTGACTACTGACTATAACTGCTCGGAATAGAGAAGCCTCAGATCTTGGCAGTTTAACCTCTTACATGCCCCAATCAATAACTGCAGCATGTAAGATGATGATAGGGGAAGGGAACTTCTTCTGCCTCCCATCGGCACCCTAGAATTTGATTGCAAGGTACCAATGGGTTCCCGTGGTAGAGTCTAATAGGCTGCGGTCATAGACTTAGTAGACTGTGCTGCATAATGTAGGGTACCATCTAGTGATCAAGCAATCACACCTTCAAGTCCCCTTGATGAACTAAACAATATCAAAAAAATGTAATAATGTTTTTCCTGTCAAACCAATCTGGTCAGGTTCTACAAGGAGGCGAGTTCTAGACTGGAGCAGAAGAGTCATTGGATTTTATAAATCCGGACTTTTCCAAAGTGCTTCATACTGTACTATATAAAAGGTTGGTATATAAAATGAGAATGCTTGGTCTGGGCGAGAATGTGTGTAAGTGGGTAAGTAACTGGCTCAGTGGTAAAAAGCAGAGGGTGGTTGTAAATGGTACATACTCTGATTGGGTCACTGTTACTAGTCGGGTACCACAGGGGGCAGTATTGGGCCCTAATCTTTTTAACACCTTAAGGACATAGTCCTTTTTTTTTCTTTCCATTTTCGGTTTTCTTCCCACCTTTTAAAAATTCATAACTCTTATTTATTCAGCGCCGATGCTGTCTGAGGGCTTGTTTTTTGCGGGACGACGTGTGTTTTTAATGGTACTATTTCACGTGTCATATAATGTACTGAAAAAGTTTTTAAAAAGTCTAAGTTGAGTGACATAGGAAAAAAACGAAATTGTGCCATCTTTGAGTGCGTTTTGTTTCTAAGCCGTATACACTGCAACAAAAATGACATGATAACTTTATTCCATGGGACAGTACGATTACTGCGATATCAAACGTATAGTTTTATTTTTGCTGTACTACTTTTATTTTTTTTCAAAGATATTTAATTTTTTTAAATGATTTACTGTCGCCATCTCCTGACTGCAATAACTTTTTTAGTTTTCCGTCAACATAGTTGTGTGAGGGCTCATTTTGTACAGTACGGTCTTGTAGTTTTTTCTGACCAAAAAAAAAAAAAGCACAATTCTGGCATTATTTTTTTTGCCTGACGATGTTCATCATGCAGGGTAAATTATGCATTATTTTGATAGAGCGGACTTTTATAGATGTAGCAATACCAAAAATCTATTTTTGTTTTATTATTTAGATTCTTTTATTATAAGTATAAACAATGACAGAATTTCTGGGGTGGTGGGGTCATACAATTAATACAATTATACAACACATTATATCTACCCCAGAGTGATAGCATGTAAAAATACAACTTCTTCCACAAAAATAAGCCCCCATATGGTTATGTCAACAAGTTATGGCTCTTGCAATATGATAATGAAAATTGCTTGGTCCTTAAAGGGGTGGTCTCGCGAAACAAAGTGGGGTTATACACTTCCGTATGGCCATATTAATGCACTTTGTAATATACATCGTGCATTAAATATGAGCCATACAGAAGTTATTCACTTACCTGCTCCGTTGCTAGCGTCCTCGTCTCCATGGTTCCGTCTAAATTCGCCGGCAGCTTGCTTTTTTAGACGCGCTTGCGCAGTCCGGTCTTCTCCATTCAGCACGAGCCGCTTCAGTGTGCTCCCCGCTACAGCTCTTCTGCGCATGCGCAGACGAGCTGTCACTGCTCGGGAGCGCGCTGGAGCGGCCATTCTGTACCTTCCTCTGTTAGAGGAAGGTGCAGAAACTGGAGCTGCCCAGCGGAGAAGCCCAGCCCAGCCCAGCCCAGCAGCCCCGAGAAGCGTCCCAGGTAAGTGATGGGTCGGGGGGGGGGGGGGCTGCCGCTGCGCCGGGCTAACTAGCGCTGGGCCGGGGGGGGCTGTCGCTGCGCCGGGGGGGGGCTGTCGCTGCGCCGGGGGGGGGGCTGTCGCTGTGATGGGGGAACTAGCGCTAGGCCGGGGGGGCTGCCGCTGTGATGGGGGGGGCTGTCGCTGCACCGGGGGGGCTGCCGCTGTGATGGGGGAACTAGCGCTAGGCCGGGGGGGCTGCCGCTGCGCCGGGGGGGGCTGTCGCTGCGCCGGGGGGGGGCTGTCGCTGCGCCGTGGGGGGGGGCTGTCGCTGTGATGGGGGAACTAGCGCTAGGCCGGGGGGGCTGCCGCTGTGATGGGGGGGCTGTCGCTGCGCCGGGGGGGCTGCCGCTGTGATGGGGGAACTAGCGCTAGGCCGGGGGGGCTGCCGCTGCGCCGGGGGGGGGGCTGTCGCTGCGCCGGGGGGGGGGCTGTCGCTGCGCCGGGGGGGCTGCCACTGCGCCGGGGGGGCTGCCGATGTGATGGGGGAACTAGCGCTAGGCCGGGGGGGGCTGCCGCTGTGATGGGGGGGGGGCTGTCGCTGCACCGGGGGGGCTGCCGCTGTGATGGGGGAACTAGCGCTAGGCCGGGGGGGCTGCCGCTGTGATGGGGGGGGCTGTCGCTGCGCCGGGGGGGCTGCCGCTGCGCCGGGGGGGCTGCCGATGTGATGGGGGAACTAGCGCTAGGCCGGGGGGGCTGCCGCTGTGATGGGGGGGGCTGTTGCTGTGATGGGGGGGGGGGGGCTGCGCCGGTTACCTTCTGCCTGGCGGTGGGTGACTGGTCGGCGGCTGCGGGGCGTCCGGTCGGCGGCTGCTTGGCGTCTGGTTGCCATGGAGACACAGCTGGCAGCGTCTCGGGAGCGCGCACGTCGGGCTGCAGCGAGCGACGGGGAAAGAGCCGGCGGCCATCTTGGGGAAACTTTTATAAGTTGCTGAAACGCTGGAACGGTAAGTAGAAACCAGCTAGGAAAGTAATTTACAGGGGTAATTAGTAATGTATGTTTAATTAGGGGGACTGGGCAAAAAAAAAAAATCACTGCTTCCTCGAGACTAGAGATGAGCGAACGCGTTCGTCCGAGCTTGATATTCGTGCGAATATTAGGGTGTTCGGGATGTTCGTTATTCGTAACGAACACCATGCGGTGTTCTGGTTACTTTCACTTCCTTCCCTGAGACGTTAGCGCGCTTTTCTGGCCAATTGAAAGACAGGGAAGGCATTACAACTTCCCCCTGCAACGTTTAAGCCCTATACCACCCCCCTGCTGTGAGTGGCTGGCGAGATCAGGTGTTCGCCTAATATAAAAGTCGGCCCCTCCCGCGGCTCGCCTCAGATGCGGTGTGAGTTAGATGAGGGACAGTGCTGTTTATACCGGAGCTGCTGTAGGGAAAGAATTGGTAGTTAGTGTAGGCTTCAAGACCCCCCAAAGGTCCTTATTAGGGCCACTGATAGCTGTGTGTTGGCTGCTGTTAGCAGTGGCATTTTTTTTTTCTCAAAATCGCCTCTGCAGACCGTTGCACCTGGCATTAGGGACAGAAGTGCTGCATAGGCAGGGAGAGTGTTAGGAGTGAGTGTAGCCTTCAAGAACCTCAACGGTCCTTTCTAGGGCCATATTTATCCGTGTGCAGTACTGTCCAGGCTGCTGTTAGCTGTGCTGCATTTTTTTTGGGCTTCTCAAAATCGCCTCTGCAGAGCATTCCACCCTCCATTGATACTGCAGGGAAAGAATTGTATAGGCAGGGCCACAACACAGTTATTATTCATAGAATATACGCAGTGCTGCCTTTTGGTGGAAAAACAAGTGAAAACAAATCTATTTGTCCAGCCTCTGTCCGTCCTTACGGGCGGTGGAGACGTGTGAGCTGCGTGAAGAACAGTGCTAAATCATACGCACCCAGCTACGCTTTACTGCTGGCTTCGCCATTTGCTTTCCTTAATTGGGAAAAAAAATACCTGCTCTGCCAGAGTTATAATAACTCTGCTACCCTCACGTTCTGTGACACATAAGCAGGGACACAGCACAGTTATTAAACTTCTCATGTTCATAGAATATACGCAGTGCTGCCTTTTGGTGGAAAAACAAGTGAAAACAAATCTATTTGTCCAGCCTCTGTCCGTCCTTACGGGCGGTGGAGACGTGTGAGCTGCGTGAAGAACAGTGCTAAATCATACGCACCCAGCTACGCTTTACTGCTGGCTTCGCCATTTGCTTTCCTTAATTGGGAAAAAAAATACCTGCTCTGCCAGAGTTATAATAACTCTGCTACCCTCACGTTCTGTGACACATAAGCAGGGACACAGCACAGTTATTAAACTTCTCATGTTCATAGAATATACGCAGTGCTGCCTTTTGGTGGAAAAACAAGTGAAAACAAATCTATTTGTCCAGCCTCTGTCCGTCCTTACGGGCGGTGGAGACGTGTGAGCTGCGTGAAGAACAGTGCTAAATCATACGCACCCAGCTACGCTTTACTGCTGGCTTCGCCATTTGCTTTCCTTAATTGGGAAAAAAAATACCTGCTCTGCCAGAGTTATAATAACTCTGCTACCCTCACGTTCTGTGACACATAAGCAGGGACACAGCACAGTTATTAAACTTCTCATGTTCATAGAATATACGCAGTGCTGCCTTTTGGTGGAAAAACAAGTGAAAACAAATCTATTTGTCCAGCCTCTGTCCGTCCTTACGGGCGGTGGAGACGTGTGAGCTGCGTGAAGAACAGTGCTAAATCATACGCACCCAGCTACGCTTTACTGCTGGCTTCGCCATTTGCTTTCCTTAATTGGGAAAAAAAATACCTGCTCTGCCAGAGTTATAATAACTCTGCTACCCTCACGTTCTGTGACACATAAGCAGGGACACAGCACAGTTATTAAACTTCTCATGTTCATAGAATATACGCAGTGCTGCCTTTTGGTGGAAAAACAAGTGAAAACAAATCTATTTGTCCAGCCTCTGTCCGTCCTTACGGGCGGTGGAGACGTGTGAGCTGCGTGAAGAACAGTGCTAAATCATACGCACCCAGCTACGCTTTACTGCTGGCTTCGCCATTTGCTTTCCTTAATTGGGAAAAAAAATACCTGCTCTGCCAGAGTTATAATAACTCTGCTACCCTCACGTTCTGTGACACATAAGCAGGGACACAGCACAGTTATTAAACTTCTCATGTTCATAGAATATACGCAGTGCTGCCTTTTGGTGGAAAAACAAGTGAAAACAAATCTATTTGTCCAGCCTCTGTCCGTCCTTACGGGCGGTGGAGACGTGTGAGCTGCGTGAAGAACAGTGCTAAATCATACGCACCCAGCTACGCTTTACTGCTGGCTTCGCCATTTGCTTTCCTTAATTGGGAAAAAAAATACCTGCTCTGCCAGAGTTATAATAACTCTGCTACCCTCACGTTCTGTGACACATAAGCAGGGACACAGCACAGTTATTAAACTTAGATAATTCATTCACTAGAGGCAGTGGGGCCTTTCGTTTTCCAAAAAGGGCAAAAATTATATTTGGCCTGCAGTCTTGCGCCAATTTATTTCCTGCCTGTGAAATCAAATCACTGGTAATACAGCATGCTGAGGGGTAGGGGTAGGCCTAGAGGACGTGGACGCGGCCGAGGACGCGGAGGGCCAAGTCAGGGTGTGGGCACAGGCCAAGCTCCTGATCCAGGTGTGTCGCAGCCGACTGCTGCGCGATTAGGAGAGAGGCACGTTTCTGGCGTCCCCACATTCATCGCCCAATTAATGGGTCCACGCGGGAGACGGTTATTAGAAAATGAGCAGTGTGAGCAGGTCCTGTCCTGGATGGCAGAAAGTGCTTCGAGCAACCTATCGTCTACCCGCAGCTCTGCGCCGTCCACTGCTGCCAATCCGAATCCTCTGTCTGCTGCTCCTCCTTCCTCCCAGCCTCCTCACTCCACTACAATAACACCTGCTCAGGAGCGGGAGCACTCCCAGGAACTGTTCTCGGGCCCCTGCTTAGATTGGGCAGCAGCGGTTCCTCTCCCACCAGAGGAGTTTATCGTCACTGATGCCCAACCATTCGAAAGTTCCCGGGGTCCGGGGGAAGAGGCTGGGGACTTCCGCCAACTGTCTCAACAACTTTCTGTGGGTGAGGAGGACGATGATGATCAGACACAGTTGTCTTGCAGTGAGGTAGTAGTAAGGGCAGTAAGTCCCAGGGAGCAGCGCACAGAGGATTCGGAGGAAGAGCAGCAGGACGATGAGGTGACTGACCCCACCTGGTGTGCAACGCTTACTCAGGAGGACAGGTCTTCAGAGGGGGAGTCAAGGGCATCAGCAGGGCAGGTTGCAAGAGGCAGTGCAGTGGCCAGGGGTAGAGGCAGGGCCAGACCGAATAATCCACCAAGTGTTTCCCAAAGCGCCCCCTCGCGCCATGCCACCCTGCGGAGGCCGAGGTGCTCTAAGGTCTGGCAGTTTTTCACAGAGACGCCTGACGACCGACGAACAGTGGTGTGCAACCTTTGTCGCGCAAAGCTCAGCCGGGGAGCCAACACCAACAGCCTCACCACCACCACCATGCGCAGACATATGATGGCCAAGCACCCCGCAAGGTGGGACAAAGGCCGTTCACCGCCTCCGGTTTGCACCCCTGCCTCTCCCCCTGTGCCCCAACCTGCCACTGAGATGCAACCCCCCTCTCAGGACACAGGCACTACCGCCTCATGGCCTGCACCCACACCCTCATCTCCGCTGTCCTCGGCCCCATCCAGCAGTGTAGTTCAGCGCACCGTTCAGCCGTCGCTTGCGCAAGTGTTCGAGCGCAAGCGCAAGTACGCCGCCACGCACCCGCACGCTCAAACGTTAACCGTCCGCATAGCAAAATTCATCAGCCTTGAGATGCTGCCGTATAGGGTTGTGGAAACTGAGTCCTTCAAAAGTATCATGGAGGCGGCGGCCCCGCGCTACTCAGTTCCCAGTCGCCACTACTTTTCCCGATGTGCCGTCCCAGCCCTGCACGACCACGTCTCCCGCAACATTGTGCGCGCCCTCACCAACGCGGTTACTGCCACGGTCCACTTTAACTACGGACACGTGGACAAGCACAGGCGGGCAGGGCCACTACATCTCCCTGACGGCACATTGGGTGAATTTAGTGGAGGCTGGGACAGAGTCAGAGCCTGGGACCGCTCACGTCCTACCCACCCCCAGAATTGCGGGCCCCAGCTCGGTGCTGGTATCTGCGGAGGTGTATGCTTCCTCCACTAAAGCACCCTCCTCCTCCTCCTCCTCCTCTGTCTCACAATCAAGATGTGTTAGCAGCAGCATGTCGCCAGCAGTCGGTGTCGCGCGGTGTGGCAGCACAGCGGTGGGCAAGCGTCAGCAGGCCGTGCTGAAACTACTCAGCTTAGGCGATAAGAGGCACACGGCCCACGAACTGCTGCAGGGTCTGACACAGCAGACCGACCGCTGGCTTGCGCCGCTGAGCCTCCAACCGGGCATGGTCGTGTGTGACAACGGCCGTAACCTGGTGGCGGCTCTGCAGCTCGGCAGCCTCACGCACGTGCCATGCCTGGCCCACGTCTTTAATTTGGTGGTTCAGCGGTTTCTGAAAAGCTACCCACGCTTGTCAGACCTGCTCGTAAAGGCGCGCCGGCTCTGTGCACATTTCCGCAAGTCCCACACGGACGCTGCCACCCTGCGCACCCTGCAACATCACTTTAAGCTGCCAGTGCACCGACTGCTGTGCGACGTGCCCACACGGTGGAACTCTACGCTCCACATGTTGGCCAGGCTCTATGAACAACGGAGAGCTATAGTCGAATACCAACTCCAACATGGGCGGCGCAGTGGGAGTCAGCCTCCTCAATTCCTTTCAGAAGAGTGGGCCTGGTTGGCAGACATCTGCCATGTCCTTGGTAATTTTGAGGAGTCTACCCAGGTGGTGAGCGGCGATGCTACAATCATTAGCGTCACCATTCCTCTGCTATGCATCTTGAGAAATTCCCTGCAAACCATAAAGGCAGCTGCTTTGCGCTCGGAAACGGGGGCGGGGGAAGACAGTATGCCGCTGGATAGTCAGGGCACCCTCCTGTCTATTTCTCAGCGCGTACAGGAGGAGGAGGAGGAGCATGAGGAGGATGAGGAGGAGGGGGAAGAGACAGCTTGGGCCGCTGCTGACGGTACACCGGCTGATTGCCTGTCATCCTTTCAGCGTGTATGGCCTGAGGAGGAGGAGGAGGAGGAGGAGGATCCTGAAAGTGATCTTCCTAGTGAGGACAGCCATGTGTTGCGTACTGGTACCCTGGCACACATGGCTGACTTCATGTTAGGATGCCTTTCTCGTGACCCTCGCGTTGCACGCATTCTGGCCACGACGGATTACTGGGTGTACACACTGCTCGATCCACGGTATAAGGAGAACCTGGCCACTCTGATTCCCGAAGAGGAAAGGGGTTCGAGAGTGTTGCTATACCACAGGACCCTTGCGGACAAGCTGATGGTAAAATTCCCAGCCGACAGCGCTAGTGGCAGAAGGCGCAGTACCGAGGGCAAGGTAGCAGGGGATGTGCGTAGATCGAGCAGCATGTACATCCCAGGCAGTGCAACAGTCTTTAAGGGCCTGGCCAGCTTTATGGCTCCCCACCAAGACTGTGTCACCGCTCCCCAGTCACGGCTGAGTCGGCGGGAGCACTGTAAAAGGATGGTGAGGGAGTACGTAGCGGATCGCACGACCATCCTTGGTGACGCCTCTGCCCCCTACAACTACTGGGTGTCGAAGCTGGACACGTGGCCTGAACTAGCCCTGTATGCCCTTGAGGTGCTTGCTTGTCCTGCGGCTAGCGTCTTGTCGGAAAGGGTGTTTAGTGCGGCTGGGGGAATCATCACAGATAAGCGTAGCCGCTTGTCAACCGACAGTGCCGACAGGCTAACACTCATCAAGATGAACAAAGGCTGGATTTCCCCAGACTTCTGTTCTCCACCAGCGGACAGCAGCGATACGTAAGCAATACGTAGGCTGCACCCACGGATGGAAGCTACGTTCTCTCTCACCATCCAAAACGGGGACATTTCTGCTTCATCAATCTGTGTCTAATATTCCTCCTCCTCCTCCTCCTGCTCCTCCTCCTGAAACATCACGTAATCACGCTGAACGGGCAATTTTTCTTAGGGCCACAAGGCTCACTCAAATAATTTTTCAGAACAATTTTTATAAGTTTCAATGCGCTTAAAAGCATTGGAACTTTAACTTGAACCAATTTTTCGTTACACTGGGCTGCCTCCAGGCCTAGTTACCACTTAAGCCACATTAACCAAAGCGATTAATGGGTTTCACCTGCCCTCTTGGCTGGCCATGGCCAATTTTTGGGATGTACATTAGTACTGTTGATACAGCAATTTTTGTGGGCCCTCGCCTACAGTGTAATCAAATTAATTTTTAGCCCACCTGCATTACAGCTGACGTTACCTCAGCTGTGTTGGGCAATGCAATGGGATATTTTTATGTACCGCCGGTGGGTTCCAGGGAGCCACCCATGCTGTAGGTGCACACTGAGTTTTTAATACATCTGTACACTTCTAAAGAACCCGTCTGACTGAGCCATGCAGTGTGGGCCGAAGCCCACCTGTATTACGCACGACATTACTACCTCAGCTGTGTTGGGCAATGCAATGGGATATTTCTATGTACCGCCGGTGGCTTCCTGGCACCCACCTAGGCAGTGGGTCCACAGGGAGTTTAACCTACATGTGTCCACTTGTAAAGAACCTCAGTCTGACTGGGGCATGCAGTGTGGGCCGAAACCCACCTGCATTAACCCTTTCCAGTCCACTGTGTGACCTGTGAAGACATTAGGGTTTAAGGCTGTACAGCTCCGTTGTTGGTAGACGTCCGTCGGGGTTCTCTTACTGTATATTGCCAGCCTCTCTGCTGTCGGAGCCTATCCTACGTGTCAGCTCATGCAGTACTGGCTTTAGCCAGCATATAACGCCGTTGTATAACGGCAGAAAAAGAGTAAGCCCCCTAGGAAAACCATATACAAATTGGATTGGAAAGGGTTAAGCACAACATTACTACCTCAGCTGTGTTGGGCAATGCAATGGGATATTTCTGTGTACCGCCGGTGGGTTCCAGGGAGCCACCCATGCTGTGGGTCGACAGGGACTTCACAATAGGGAGTTGTACCTGCCTGTGTCTATGAATTAAAAAGCCCGGTCTGACTGGGGCATGCAGACACCTTGACAGAATGAATAGTGTGTGGCACATAGGTTCCCCATTGCTATGCCCACGTGTGCAGCTCCTGATGGCGGTGGCACAGGATTCTATTTCTCATTGCTTCTGTACAGCATTGTGGGCTATCGCTCCGCCACTTTTAAAGAGGGTCGCTGCCTAGCCGTGCCAACCTCTGCAGTGTGTGCCTGCGGTCCCTCGTCATGGCAGACGCAATTCTAAATAGACATGAGCGTGGTGTGGCATGAGGGCAGCTGAAGGCTGCCCAGGGACACTTTGGTGTGCGCTGTGGGGGGGGGAGGGGGGGCGGTTGGGCAGCATGTAACCCAGGAGAAGTGTCAGTGGAGTGTCATGCAGGCAGTGATTGTGCTTTGTTGGAGGTAGTGTGGTGCTTAGCAAAGGTATGCCATGCTAATGAGGGCTTTTCAGAAGTAAAAGTTGTTGGGAGGGGGGGGGGGGCCCACTCTTGCCGGTATTGTGGCTTAATAGTGGGACCTGTGAACTTGAGATGCAGCCCAACATGTAGCCCCTCGCCTGCCCTATCCGTTTCTGTGTGATTCCCATCACTTTGTTGAATTGCCCAGATTTTCACACATGAAAACCTTAGCGAGCATCGGCGAAATACAAAAATGTTCTGGTCGCCCATTGACTTCAATGGGGTTCGTTGTTCGAAACGAACCCTCGAGCATCACGGGAAGTTCGTTCCGAATAACGAACACCCGAACATTTTGGTGTTCGCTCATCTCTACTCGAGACATCTCCTTTAAGGCAAAAAATAAACCAGTCACTACGGGGTTAAAGGTGCAAATACAAATATGAAAATGACAAAATTGAATTTAAAAATGTATATAATGCAGGTAGCTTGTACTCTGCTGTACCATTAGTACTTCTAAACTTACATGACAAAATGTAAATGGCCAACAAATGAGACGTAGGGTGCTTTTACATTGGACAACTATCAGGCGCTATAGCTTCCAACAAGCTGACCTAATGACTATTGCTCTGGTGTGATCACACAGGAGTGATAGTCATTCAAGGAATGGAGAAAGAGTGTGGCAGAGATCTCTTCCAGCCACCACCCTCCATTCACTGTGAACAGGCAGTCATTTAAAGATGAGCAACTGCCTGTTTACACTGAGTGAGAAGTTGCTCATTAGTTGCTTGCTATGCTTCAGTGAAAACTATGTAATTCATCAGTAACTTTAGTAAAAAGTATAAACTACTCACCATATAAAACAACTGATCTTATTTATCTCAAATCATCCTGACAGTCTAAAGATTTTCTATATTTTAGTGTCCTGTAGAAATAATGACAATTAATAGAATGTAAAAAGCATTGTATAAGTAGATAAATAGTTGCAGCTGTCAATTCATTGTATCAACTTGCAAACAACAAATTATTACAGGACTTCATACACAACAGCAAGAGTCCCAGAAATCAAAGCATAAAATATATATATACAAATCTTTACTGGAAATCTCTCACATTAAGATGAAAAGTGTTACATTTTACAATAGAACATTTACAGAAAGAGAAGTTAAATCGACATCCTTGGAGCAAAGATATCAAAATTCTAACAATATTTCCATAGAAACAAATCACACAGTAGGTAACCATAGAAAATAATCTCAAATAACCCTGAATGACAATGGTGAAGATAAAGAACAGTGCGGAGTTGATGGGGTACACATCTGGTGGTCCAGAGCAGGGAAATCGTAGCTTGGCTCAGGGCACATGTCCCAGTTGCCCCCTGTCCTCCACCCCCCAGTTACTGTATAGGAGGACATAGCTGCAATCTCCAACATGTCCAGGACAGGAAACTACAGATCCTAGCACCTTAATGCTTTCACTATATGATATTAGAAGACATTATAAGGAGGGAGTTTAAAAGAACGGCAACTTTCAGCATATACTGACTATTATAATAGGACGTCGGAAGGTATAAAAGGAGAGAACTATAATTCCCAGGTTTTACATGGCTATAGAAGTTCACCCAAAAATCCATCATCACAGGACCTTCACTCTCCACTATGGAGCTCCGCACCTCATGACATTACTGCAGGTCCTTCAGCCCTAACATGCAGCTTAGCCTCTACTACTGTACTGAGCTCTGCTGCTCATGACATTATTGCAGGTCCTTCAATGCTAGCATACAGCCTAGCCTCCAGTGCTGAGCTCCGCCTCTCATGACATTGCAGGTCCTTAACTTCTTCACTTCTGTCTGCTGTGCCACCAGCATTTTCTTGCTAGAAGGCACCACCTGAGGCAGAAGGCTCATCTTGCCTCGTGGTGTCCCCTTGTTAGTTTCCTTCTCTTAAAAGTGGATCATATTGTATTAAATCAAATTTTTTAATTGTTATTCCTTTATGTTTTGCACCAAATACATTTCCATTAATAGCATATTTGGTAACACAAAAATAATCCTTATGCAATTTAGCCCAATTGATGGCAGTCATTCTAGACATTTAACATAGCTTTCTATTTTGGCCAGATCTGTTTTGCCTGTGTAGACATTAGATCTGAAAGTAAATCTTTAATACTGTGCTCTGATTATATTTATTTCAATAGTAAAGAAAGGAATACATCATACACAGTATGAAAGGCCTTCCACATATGTCTTCTGGCTCCAGCCTATGTTATGTATATGATTCTTTCAGTGTTGTCTACTAAATCTTTTAGTATAATAACCCTTTACTGCAATGTGAGAAATCAATTCCCTTAGCAAATATATAATTTTATGAAGAAACTACATATCCTGAAGAACAAGAAAAATGAAGGAATTGAAAATACTTGAAGGTCAAATATTGTATATAAAGGAGCTTTCCACCCATGACCTGGCCAGCTTCTTTGAAAGCTTGAAATAATGTGGAAGGAGACATTAATGATTAAATAGTATGCCTGAGGTATTGTCCTTCCAGAACTCTTTTATACACATTTCAACCCTGAAGGCTGATGATTAAAGATTTTTTTGGTTGGACTACTAGGTCTGATGTTACAGTCCTTGATGTTGTGTGCTGCCGCTTTGACCCCAATGGAGGCACTAAGAGACTAGTTGGGCAGCATCTCGGACTACACAGGCCACTTTATGTATTATTCCTGTGCGTACATCTCTTTCATTCCGAGATGTATGTTTTCTAGTTATCGCCCGATAAGCAGTCTCTGCCAGCACACTAATCCGTGTATCTTTCTAATAGCCAGTGAGCGTGCTTGAAATTGCTCAGCCCTTCAGTCAAAGCCAACTATTGTAAGCTCTACTACCTCATGATCCTATCTGTCTACCTATACCCATTTACCCCTTCTGTTTTATTACAGTAGCATGATTCTGATTACCTGCATATTTGACTTTAAAATTGTCAGGGGGTAGTGCTGCCACACATCCCTTTACTGTAGAGAGCAGCTTGCAACCACTGGCATAGTGGCCTGGAGTGCTGCCCACTAAGTCCCACCACCCCCAGGTCCAAGATAAGGCTGGGGAAGGGGGCCTTTTTCATAAAGCCTGCAGCACTGATGCAGGTGCATGCAAGCACCAGAAAAGTGCTCATCTTCCCTGCTAATGCAGCAGGGGGAGAAAGGTGTTAACAGAATCTTTGTAAAGCCCTGTGTATGGAGCTGCCAGGAAAAAGTTCTGCCTCCTCTATGATGCAGGGGGTGATGTAGCTAGCATGTCACCACCCAAAAGAAAGCCCGTTGGTAGGGCTGAAATGAAAGGGAGGGAGGTTCTACTTCCCCCCTGTGGAATGAACCAGAAGGCTCTAGAATACGTGTCAAGCTCAAGGCCCATGGAGCACAAACATGTCATTTTATGTGGCCTGTGATGAGCTCCAGATGCAGAAGGGTCAACTCTCTACTTTCTCCAAAGGATACAGCTAGCGCTTGGTAGAGGGGTCAGCACAAGGAGCCATCTTGGATTCTGAGGTCCGGCACGCACCTCCATACCATTCTGTTTAGCAACTCATAGAAAGTGAAACAGCTCAGACAGCCCTACTGAGCAGGTGAGCTGGAACTGCAGTCTGTGAACAGCAGAGAGGGGTGAACACAGCAGTTCACAAGTAGGAGTCCAACAGATGCCACAAAGTACATGGCAGTGGACGTTGTTTTATTGGTATGGGTTGCGCTGTGCGCATACTGGTGAGAAGCACAAAAGAAGAGATGGCAAAAAGGGCCTGATGACCAGTGCTGAAGAAGCAATCGCTGATGTGTACAGGCAAAGGACCCCGCAGAATGTGGGAGGAGAGGGAGTTTCCCTCCCCATATGGGACTTGATTCCAGATGACACCATGATGGATCCAACCCGGGATAAATACTCTGCTTAATATGTCAGACCAGTTTCCGGTGACTCAGTGTGCGCACACTTAATGGACAATGATGATGTGACTCAATTCACAGCAGACACCAACAGCACTCAGAAAACGGACCCTTTCTTGGGGAGGCAGGGGTTTGCAAAGCCACTGTAGGAACTATGGACATTCGTTCTCCCAAAGGTATTCCAAATAAACAAATATCAGTGACAGCAGAAGTATGGTGCATTAAATACAGAACTTTATTCTTCCATCTTTAATAAAAATGCGACATTTTGACCGTCACACAGTCTTTTTCAAGCATGCTTGAAAAAGACCGCGTTACGGTCCAAACATTGGATTTTAATTGAAGAAGAATGATGGTGTGACTGACATGGACTGGGAGAGTGCAATACTGGGATTGTGACATATGGTTATAATAGCAGGATTGGTAAATAATGTAGCAGGATTGGTAAATAATGGCATGTTAAATAGAATCCGTAAGGAAAGAGGTTAATGGATTTCATAAATGAAATGATGTTATGTGTAACATGTGTACTGGGGTGGCAAGACACCGTACAGAAGCACAACGAGCGAAGGTGAAATTACGGTAGACAAAAGTGAAGTACCGCATTCAGTGTGGCTGTTTTGATATATTCTGGCACCTACGGTGCATGCGACCTTGATGGTAGTGTGATGTCACAGAACTCCGGTAACAGAATCTACAGTACTAAGATGAAAACAGACTGTTATGGGAGAGATTCAAGTATCTTGCCATTCAAAAAACATTAGACATTGTAAGTGTGACTTCTAGTTAAAGATGTTATGCAACGTACAAGTACAGCGCCCTCCTATGGAGCAAAAAGTAATTTAAATAGTTCTGGTTTAGTAAAATGTATTTTCTATTAGCTACTGTGCTATCCTGAACCTGCGTTGCAACACTACTCACTCCAAATTGGTCTGGATATCGGTTTTTCTTTTGTTCTATTGGTAGTTCCTATAGTCCTGTTAGTACTTGACTCTGCTGTGTTCCTCACTCTGATATATTGTGTTACCCTTGGCTTTGACATTCTCTGAATTACCAGTTTTGATTTCTTGCTTTTTTGACATTGTTGCCTGTTTGCTGCATCAATGGCTACTCTGGGGACACAACTTGGACATTGTAGCAGTGAGGGCCATATCCCTTATGCCGCCTGCACATGGATGGATCAGATTCCACATTGGTGTCTGCTTGTACCTGCTTTCTTTTTCTCAAATCCCCGGACATGCGCAGTACAGATTTTTTTCTTTTTTTCCCGTGGAACCTACGGGCCATCCACAATTGACTTCAATGGAAGCCATTAGTGCGGCCACTGCAGGAAACTAGAGCATGCTGCAATTTTTCCTCCGTGTTCAGAAACCACAATTGGTTTCCGTTCGTGTGCAGGAAGAATTGCTTTTCCGTAGCATGCTATGGATGGTATTTGCTGCGGAACCTTCCAGATTCCGCAGCATAAATCCACCCATGTGCAGGCGACCTTAAGCAATGGTTAAAAGGTGAAGACCTGTGGTACCTAGGAGCTTCTAACCGGAATCGCTAGCACCAAGCCTAGTAGTGGATGAGCTGTTGCTGGACAGGCTAACTACTCTTCCCTGACAGTAATATAACACTAGGCCCCAGATCAATTGACCTATCAGAAAGATTGAACAAAATACAAATTTTTAATAAGTTAATGTTATTGAGCAAAAAAAAATGTATAAAGATTAAAAAAATATTAAACTAGAAAATAGATACATAATTTGCGACTAATTAAGGAGATAATGACAGGAATGTTCTTCTCTCAAGAATAAATCAATACTTGTTTTAGATCTCAGATGAGAAGTGTTGAAACATCTGGAAATTAAACAGGTTTACCTACAAGTAACTTTAATTTCATATTAATTAAACTTGGCATACAAGTATGATCACTGGGGGTCCGAGCACCAGAAATCTCCAGCAATCTCAAAAATAAGGGGGCTCTCGATCAAATGGTAAAACAAGCTAATAGAAAAAGCAGCCCTGGCTCGCTCTGAGTTCCCCATTCTGTTTAATTGAGTTTGACAATGCAAGTGTGGTTAGCTACCACTCAGAAAAAGGATCTGGGCCTTAACAATACAAGTTAGATACCATAAAACCTTGTTAACCCTTTCTTGACTAAAGGTCACAGATATGCCTGCATCTTGGTCATATTCTGCAGTTCAAGAATTCCCACTTTCAATAATGCATAGCTTTCGGGGTGTCATATCTACATGAGAACTTGTATTTTGCAGAACGAGTTGTATTTTTCAGTGGTACCATTTAACATATGATATAATATGTTGGAGGACTTGGGGGGGGGGGAATGTAATTGCACCATTTTGGGGGAGGGAGGTTATTTTTTTACGTTATTCATGGTGCAGTAAAAATGACATGGTGCCTTTATTATGTGGGTCAGTACGCTTCCAGGGTTGCTAAATTTATTTTGTCTTTTAGATAGCAATACATTAAAAAAATGCTTTAAAATAATTGCTTTTTGCTACTATATTTTGATTCTCATAATTTAATTATTTTTACATCGGTGGGGCAGCGTGAGGGCTGATTTTTTGTCGGGTGACCTGTAGTTTTTAATTACACCAATTTGGGGAATATATGAATCGATCACTTTTATTCAATTTTTTTTGGCGATGGAGTGACCAAAAAAAGCACAGTTCTGCCATTAGTCTTTTTCCTGATGGAGTTAACCGTGCAGAATTAATAAGATTAGATTTTAATAAATTGGAACTTTACAGATGTAGTAATACTAATTTTTAGATATTTTTTTTGGTGCAACAACTAAGAAAAGGGTTTTGTTTCTAATTTAATTTTTTTTTTTAATTTTACATATATTTATTTTTATCAGCCCTCATAGGGGACCTGAAATTGCAATCGTTTGATCATTTTTAAAGTAATGAGTGGGAAAAGAGTTTTGTTTAACTATTAGCTTTCATAAGGGACTTGAAATCATAATTGTTTGATTGCTTATATTGTATAATGCAATACTATGGTATTGCATTATACAGTATTTTAACATCCTTATAGGCAGATGATCATGCCAGACCTGGGGGCCTCAGGGGCATAGTCTGTGTCTGCACATGGCATATATATTTTTTTTTGAGAAATTATCTAGCATTACAGGCTCACCTGGGCTGCCTCCTCTCAACTGACATGCTGGATGCTATGGCTGGATCCATATTGTATTGAACGCACTCGAGTACTTGCGATCGAAATATTCGAGCGGGTGCACAAAGATCGGTAGTATGTAATAAGAGCTGATCCATAAGGAAGAAGATTACCAATTTGTATGTTATCACAATGATTCTTACGTGCCTATACATAGGCGCATACAGATTCATTTATGCATTTTTTCTAGTAAATAACTTTCATTAAACAAATACCATTGGTTATAAAGTATTTGTGCAGACGGACAATGATCAAGATAACTGGGGAGGATGAGAATTATGCTAGATAGAAATATCTTAAATGTTTTCGAATACTTTCATCTATACAGGCCCATACAAATTCATCAGCAAATGACGTTTTGCATTTCTATTATGAAATTAGCATTTCCACAGAGGGTATAAAGAGTTTACATGCATGTGCTACAGTGAAGGACTAGTTGTGCATATATTAAATGAACAGTTTCCATTACCTAGAAATATTCTAGGAGTCTAAACGTTTTTCAAAGCATCCAAGAACTCAGTATGGGGACACAGACTGGTTTGAAATTGGCAAAGGTGTCCAACAGGGCTGCATCCTGTCACCCCTCTTGTGCAACTTATATGTGGCAGTGATCATGCAGAAAAAGGACCTAGACGAATTGAGAACCGGGGTGAAAATAGGTAGCAGAAAACTCAACAATCTCCGTTATGCAGATAACACAACTCTGCTTGCAGAAACGGAAGCAGGTCTGAAGCAGCTGATATGTAAGATTAATTAGGCTGGGTTCACACAGGGCGGATTTGTTGCGGTTTTACTGCGTTTTTTCCGTTGCGGTTTTAACGCAGAAGAACTGCTTCTGCGGCAAAACCGCTTCAAAGGTGAATTTTGGCTTGCGGATTTTGCTGCGGATTTTTGTGCGGAAAAATCCGCAAGCGTTTTTTTCCGCAGCGCTTTTTTACTTTTGTCGCGTATTTGTCGCGTATTTGGTGCCGTTTTGGCTGCGTCCATAGAGGTCTATGGACAAAAAAGTGCTGTGGAAACAACCTAAGAATGAACATGCTGCATCTTTTAAAACCGCGACGCAGTTGCATTTCCGCACTGCGGCTGTGCGGAAAAAATCCGTCCTGTGAAAACAGCTTTTTGGCAAATCTCATTTGTGCTGCATTGCACTGCAAACGCAGCGGTTTTGCCGCAGTGCGGATATGCAACGGCAATCCGCGGCAAAACCGCGGCAAATCCGCCCTGTGTGAACCCAGCCTAATAAAACTAAAAGTGAAAAAATGGGCCTGAATTTAGAGAAGACAAGAATTATGATTGCAAAAAAAGGCCAAATTCAAATCAAAATTGACAATGAGATCATAAATTGCGTGCGAGAAATCATCTTCCATTGCCATTGATAAAACATAGGATAGTATTGGGGTGAAGCGCGATGTTAAACATGGGCAAAATCTGGAAAAGTAGGGATATCGGCATAGTTACTAAGTTACACAGAGTAGTACAAACCATCGTTTTCCCCATAGCCATGTATGGATGTGAAAACTGGACTACAAAAAAAGCTGATAGAAGGAGGATTTGATGCGTTTGAGCTGTGTGCTGGCGAAAGCTGCTGCGTATGTCCTGGACAGCAAGAGTAACAAACAGAGAAGTCCTGAATTGTATAAGACCCGATATATCACTGGAGGGCAGGCGTCACAGATTTCGGTCACGTAATGCGAACAGAATCGCTATAAAAACCGATACTGCTTGGACAGATCAGTGGCAAAAGACGACCCAGCCGCCAAAGGACACGATGGCTGATACTGGCATGGATATCACATAACTGAAAGAAGCAGCGCAAAACTGAAAACATGGAGGGAGGAAGCCTTTAGGGTCGCCGAGGGTTGTGAAAGACTAAATGGCTAACAGCAATAACATATATTGAGATTAATCCATCCATAAACCTGGAAAACACATGTTTAGTTCAACTGCCACAGCAAGCAGTAGTATCATTGTCGTTAATACCTCACTTATTTATTAACCCGCCACTAGACATGAGCGAACGTACTCGGATAAGCACTACTCGTCCGAGTAATGTGCCTTATCCGAGTATCGCTGTACTCGTCTTGAAAGATTCGGGGAGCGCCGCTGCTGACAGGTGAGTCGCAGCGGGGAGCGGGGCAGAGCGGGCGGGAGAGAAGGAGAGAAAGATCTCCCCTCCGTTCCTCCCGGCTCTCCCCTGCAGCTCCCCGCTCCGCAGCGCGTCCCGAATCTTTCAGGACGAGTACAGCGGTACTCGGATAAAGCACATTACTCGGACGAGTAGGGCTTATCCGAGTACGTTCGCTCATCTCTACCCACCACATATCAGAGTGATGAAATATGGCCATATTCATTCCCCCTTATAGGATATAATATTGTCTTAATACCACAATTTTCAGAAAGAAATACACAAAATTCCCACATACAGAATCAACATCCAAATGCTATTCAAGCTAGATACATTTATAATGCCCGACTGGATATAGTTTCCAAACTGTCAAAGTATAACTATTAAATGGCCTTGTCATATGACACACAAACAAAATGACAATAGGGATATGGCAAACCAGCACAACATTTATTTAGATATTAATAGGGAAGCTGAGCCCATAGCATATGCATAATGTTCCAATCAAACAATGCTAGGCACATAAACTTGTTGTTTAAGAATAAACCCAATATATCCTTCAGATTGTGTGGTATCTAGATTACTATTACAGATCGCGATCTACCTACACACTCATATAATACTAGACCTAGCCTTATACTATATCTTTCAAAACTATAGCATTGTGCGAACATTTTTAGTCATACAGGGGGTGGACAAAAATATGGAAACACCGTACGAAATGCATGGGATTTTAATCATTAGCAGTGAGCTGCCCTTTTACCCCTGTTTGGCTGAGAGCTTTCCTGCCAGATTTGTGGAATCTTGTTGCTCGGGCAGATGTTCACTTCTGCCCGGCAGCAGCTGTGTCATATCACCTCCACTTAAAACCGGTCTCTACATGTCTTATTGAAATAGGATTTATAATCCCATGTAACTTAAGGCATGCATTTCGTATGGTGTTTCCATATTTTTGTCCACCACCTGTAGATATCATGGATATTTATGCAATGGGAATATTTATTTTTAACTCATCAGTAAAGCAGATAGTCCCCACAATATATGGATTCTGTGGAAAGAGTTCAGCAAGAATCAGCCAATATATTTTATATCAGTGAATTAGATACCATGAAAGTTAATACAGAACTAGGAGTAATACAATATATAAATTAGAAAGTAAATGGTGATGCCGCAGAGACACAAAAGAAGGGAGACAAATTCTGTAGAAACAGCGCTAAGTGTAGCTGTGAAGCACAAATGCTTGGACTGTGGAACGCATGAGGTCTGTAGCACGGAATAGGGTGGACCTTCAAAGAATGGGGAAAGAGAGCGAGGTAGAGAGCCTAGACCACAGGCGGCAGTGGACCCTCCATTGCATGGTCCACAGCTAATTTGCATTTGCACCTGGATAAGCAAACACTGATATCTTGACAATGGAGACACACTGTAAAGAAATAAAGGTATCTATGATTCCACATAACACCACACATTGTATAGTATAGTAGGTCAGTAGTCCAAAAATGCAAATTTTTAAAGATTTATGCCATTTTTTAGGCAAAATTAAGGGAGGATTATAAAAGGAGAGAAACAACAAAGGAGAATTACTATGTCTTTTTTGTTTCCACTTCTGATTTTGGTTTAAAAAACTGCATCAAGAAGTTTGAATAAAGCCTGCATGCGTGTCAACATCCTAAGGCTACCTTCACTGTGGCGAGCGTGCACCTGGCTTATGGTGCGATGCTGCCTCCCGGCCCATTGAAAACAATGGCTAGTGCGATGTAAGACCACACAGAAAGATAGAACATGCTGTGATTTGTATCCTGCATAGCATCGCGGTGCCATGCAGGAGAATATTGCTGATGTGTATGACTCCATTTGCACGCAGAAGTCCTCATAGGAGTCTATGGGGGTGCACAAATGCGCACGAACTCCGCATGACCATGTGTGAAAAACTGCATAATTTCAGTGTCACCTATCAGGAAGCTATAACGTTTGCAGTTAATTGCAGAGAAGGCACAGAAAACGTCTTGAAGATTGTTTAGGATATTCTCATTTTGGAAGCATGCTCAACCAAGTTGAGATGGAGATGCTCATCAATTTAGCTGAGCAGAGGCCGGTACTCTGGGACACCGGAGGATAAACTACGGACCGCCGGAGCTTCCTTCTAGGAATAACCTCCGCCATCTCACATGACATCCTAGTCAACAGAAGAAATGTCTACACCCTCAGCTACTCTCTCCCAAACCCAGAAAGTACCAGAAGCCCCATAGGAGAGCGCCACGCCGCACACGTTGAATATTTGTGGGCGATTACAGTGGGCCGGGTCAATGATGGCAGCATGACGTATCGCCAGCGTGTTTTTATGCACAAGTAATCATTGCCAACTCCGTTAGGTTTATGCTTTCTAAAGATATATTGTATTAACGATAGGCGAGTGTTATATCCTTCTTTTATAGGGTTGAATATGCTAGAATATTTTTATATAGTCCTTCATTGTATTAATTAGATTTAGTGATATTATTAGATTACTATGTATTCTTAATTACCAACAATTTGTTCATTGCTTGTTACAATAATTATTGGTATATGCGTTAGACAATGCTGACAGTTTGTTTTTCCTGCCAACTTTTAATTTATCTATCCACAGAAAGTTGCTCTTTAGTTATGACATTCTGACCCCTAAAAGATGCCAGCAAGGAATTAAAATATGTTGCAATAAAGGCTTTCCCTTTTAAAGCAGACTACTTTGCATTTTCCTATACATGTACTGTCACCTATATACCGTACCAGTTCATGTGTATGATGCTCCGGGTTCGGCTCCGGAGACCCGCGATCAGGTCAGACTCACTTCAGAACGCCATCCGTGACACTGATAGAGCTAAAGACAGTGTAGTTAGCCACTTACGGCCAGTTCTCTCCAATACATTACAAATCTTGAAGAGTTTCAAGTACCGTGCTGGTTACCGAATTTCCTTTCACTGTTCAGTGAATACTTCAATTCCTTATGAAACAGTATTCATTAATGATGGATATAATAATAATTTAATGCCCATGATTTATGGAACTTCTATTATTTATAGGTAAATTATGTCTAGCACATTACAGAACTAATCCACACTTAGTGCACGCTAACAGCATCTTTTGAACTGTCACACGGTACACTATATAGCTGTCAATCGAGTGCCTAAAAGACCTGTTGCCTCAGGCAGTGAAACACATTCCTTGCTTAAGCCTTTGGATCCTGTAAATAAACAATCATACTTACCTCTCCTGGTCCGTGGTATGCATCAAAAAGGAGAACTGTGTCATTCTTTTCTCCATTCCCAAATGATTAAATAGGTTTCCACAAAAAGATGTTAGCAGACAAATGACCGCCTAGAGCCCACTGTGTTGGGTCAATAGACCACCCCTGTTTTGTCAATTCTAGCGCTGTCTATTCCATTTCACTTAAGGCCCATTTAGACTGGACGAATGTTGGGCAAACAATGCCTGACACTCGTCTCTGCATGTACTAGCTCACGTGCTTCTGCACAGGAATTAATATCGTTGGCTGATAGCGGGGAGGCCACAGAAGATTTCTCTCCTCGCTCTCCCTCCACCCCTCTCAATTCACTTAACATAGTGGCCGTTCAGTACTGAATGACTGCAATTTACACTTGGCGCCCATCGTTCAGAACTTTATGCAGCTTAAGGGTGCATTCACACGAACGTATATCGGCTCGGTTTTCACGCCGAGCCGATATACGTTGTCCTCATGTGCAGGGGGGGAGGCTGGAAGAGCCCAGGAGCAGGAACTGAGCCCCCGCCCCCTCTCTGCCTCCTCTCCGCCCCTCTGCACTATTTGCAATGAGAGGAGGCGGAACGGGAGCGAGGCTAAATTTCGGGAATTAGCCCCGCCCCAGTTCCGCCTCTCCCCATTGCAAATAGTGCAGAGGGGTGGAGAGGAGGCAGAGAGGGGCGGGAGCTGAGTTTCTGCTCCTGGGCTCTTCCAGCCTCCCCCCCTGCACATGAGGACAACGTATATCGGCTCAGCGTGAAAACCGAGCCGATATACGTTCGTGTGAATGCACCCTAAAATTCAGAATTTTATGTGTGTATAGAATGAACGACGGGCAAACAGCTAATGATTCTCGTTCATCGATCAATCGTTGGCTTGCATTTAGACCGAATGATTATCCTTCACTTTTCCTCGTTTGAAAGATTTTTTGAACGATAACCATTTCATTTAAAAGCACCTGTACTTGTATAAAACTTGACTCAATGGGTGGGACTTTATTCAGACCTGATGGTTTGGGTGTGGATGACTGAGGACTTGATCTGATGGGAATATATCTGGACTTGAAGGTATGGATGGAGATGCCTAAGAACATGATATGATGGGATGGAAATATTACTGGACCTGATGGTAGGGTGGGGATGAATGGGACATTATCTGATTGGAATATATCTGGACCTGAAGGTATGGGTGGAGATACCCAGGAAAATAATCTAATGGGATGGGAATTTTTCTGGACTTGATGGTAGGGTGGGGATGTCGGGATATGATCTGATGGGTTGGATTGCTTTGGACCCGACTTTATAAGTGGAGATGCCCAGGAACATGATATGATGATGGTCAGGCTTCTATTGTAAGCAAGTACAACATGGGCATGCAGTTTGTACGTTGTTCACAAACATGTTTCTGTGGGTTTCCCATGACACTAATAAAAAAAAGAGCCAAATATAGATAGCTTTTTCCTTCAACAGAACTGGGCCCAATGTAATTGACGACATTGTATCCCCTTTGCTGTGGGACATGTATGTGTAATATAAAATAAAACACACATTTATGTACTTTTAGAGAAAGATGGAAAAATAGGTAGAGGCCGTGGACATACAAGTGTTCAAATGCGTACTGCTATATACAAATGATATAAATGATTTTGCTCAAACAATTTTTATCCAGGCCACTAGTGCAGACTTCTACGATAATACTGAAGATGAAGTGGATAACTTGGGAATCACAATGACTTTAGAACAGGTAAGACTACAGAATTTGTTTTGTAGTCCTAAACTATGTATGTTACAAAATCTGTCCCGTTTATTTTTTTTCTTCATGAAGCATTGAAATCATCAGAAAAATGAAAAGGGGTTGTACCAGCATTTAAAGTTATCCCCTATCCACAATATAAAGGCTAACTTGCAGATTGGTAGGGGGCATATTGCTGAGATCCCTACTGATCCTGGGAAGGGGGTCCTGTGTCCCCCCATCCTCCTCACTGTAGGATCACTGGACCTCCTACAATGAGGGGAAAACTGAACAGATCTCAGATCACACAAGCACTATGATGCTCCATTCATTTTTCTATTGGACTGTCGGAGAAACCCGAAACAGCAAGCGAGGAAAGAAGCCTCCTAGCAGTGATAAAAGAGGGGGACACAGGACTATAGTTCTCAGGATCGGTGGGGGTCTCAGTGATGAAACCACCACCAAACTGCAGGTTATTTCCTATCCTGTTGATATGAAATAACTTGAAATTCTGGTAAACCCCTTTACAAATCAATAGATTCCCTAAGCTAATTGTATATTTATTGAAGGAAATGGCAACATGTTGCAATGAACGCACCAATGACCAAGTTGAAAACTTCTCGTTTAACATTCAATGCATGTCGATTTTGATGAAAATAATGTTTGGCACATATTACATATTTTTACTCTTCCACTTTTTCTTTTTACAGACTACCAAATTGAAAACAGCGCTTCTACAGAAATTAAGCATGAATAACGACTGTGTGAATGAGGTAAGCAAACCATATCGGCCTTTTACTTGTTAAAAAAAAATCAAACATATACAATGAACTTTTAAAAATGATTTACATGTTGTACACATTATGATGTGATACGTCTTCACTAGCCATGGCTTTGCTCTGCAGCATTAATGCAAATAAACCAGACATTTTTATTAGGGTGGCTTTACACGGGAACACTCTGTGGCGCAAAATTGCCCGACAGTCGTCCCAATGGCTTATTGTTCCTGTGTTTTCACAAAGGAGCGATAGTTCTTCAGTTAGTGGAGGCAGTGCATGCCAGAGATCTCTTCAAGGTGCCCGCCTTATATCAATGTGAACAGGCAGTCATTCAAAGATCAACTACTGCCTGTTTACACTGAGCAATAAATCTCTGACTAGTCACTTCATGTCAGTAAGCTGCAACAAAGTGACTAGTGACCATTTTTTTTGTTCCATACCCTGTTAGGTCCCGTGTTTACTCGAGACAACTATCAATATAAATCACTTTTGCGATTATTTGGCTGATAGTTGTCCCATTTAAGGCCACCTTAAGATATGAAGTCAAATATTTCCTTAAAATTACTTCATTGCCACACATTTTTACATGTGCAGTACATTTTCTGTCTCACTTTGGCAGTTTTGTACCCAGAGGGATATTTTTGTCCTTGGGTGGGGACCATGGAAGAGGGCACCAATATGGTATAGGGAGTTTTATATAGGTCAAGCAATGCTTCCTGGGGAAAAAAAGAATCAGGCTTTGTCATTAGGGTGCATCATATGGCCAATTTAATACTCCTTATTCTCTTGTCCTATCTCATGCTGTCTCTCAACAAGGAGAAAAGTCTTCCAGTTTCTTATTGATGGCCATTCACCTTGTAAAAACAGATTTTTAGCATACACCGATAAAAGCCAGTCACCCTGTAACCGAATTTGGCACATGAATAGTCTGCTTTGCTTTACAAGCCTAGTCCTATATCAAGGCCACTTAAATGGAAACGGTCACCGGGTTTATGTTGCACGAACCATTGGCAGCGGGAGCCTAGGAGAGATTTGCCCATTTGATTCATTATGTATACTATGGCATTTCAGAATAAACTTACCTAGAAGTTTGAGCTCCCGAGTTAAAGGGCGAGCTGTGTAAGCCTCTCACCGCGTGCAGCATGTAGACTGACAACTCCTCTCCAGGCTTGTGAACTTTAAAAAAAAAAAATTGGTGCGACACCATAACATTTATTGCATATATAGTCTCTTTTTTTTAAAAAATGCAAATCTCTGTAGATATATTTTGCTTCTCTTTAGAACAAGATTTTTCTAACAACTGCAGGAGTTTCAAGACTTATTGAACCAGTCACGTGTCATAGCAGGGCAAAATATTAGAGGGGAGTATTGGTGTTTTCAAAATGGTATGGGGCCCGAATGAACAATGGACTGTCCATGAAGAGGACCCCGAAGGTCGTCTGACTAGATTGGATTGTTCCAAATGTGGACATTGCAAAATCATGCCCACTTGAACTGAGTCTGTATGCAGCTTGAAGGTTGAAGACATTTCTGATCTTTGTCAATTTTGTCACTAGTTAGTTGTTTTTTTATTACATTATGAACCTTAGGAAGCTTTTTACCATGATTACAGTGTTGAGTATCTTCTGTCACAGAGACTATGATGCATTGTGGTTATGTTCAATAAAGCGTTTACGATTACATTTCCTTTTGTGTTTGCACATTTGTGTACATGTCTGATTTTTTTTGAGTTAGGATACCTTTACACAGTAAGACTGTCGGACATATAAGCAGCCAACATCTATAGTAGTGACTATTACTCCCGGGGTTTACACAGTAGCAATAGTCATTCAGATAAATGGAGTTGGAGTGGCCAGAGATCATTTCGCCAAACCCGCCTCCATTAACAGTAACCAAGCAGTCGCTCAAACATTGAACGACTCCTGTTTACACTGAGTGAGAAGCCGCTCAGCAGTCATCCCATTCAGTCCACTGAAACAGAACGACTAGCGACAATGGAGCGATTTCTCGATCGGTGTCCTGTTGGGCACTGTGTTTACCTGAGCCAACAGATGTCCAAACATCACTCCTTTGAGTGTTTATTCGGGCAAATATCAGCCTGGGTTTTTCAATCTACAATAATTATTGGAGAAAGTATACAAAAACCAACATTTGGTCATTAATGAAGATTACACAGTGCAGCTGCCTCTGACATCTGGGGAAAAGTTGATTGGGGAAAATTGCCATAACATTTGAATACATGCTGAGGCTTCTTGTATTGTGGATCCATCATAAATACAGCAAATGGAATGGAGACAAATCATTGGGACAAAATTCCATAGCATGTTGGGAAAAGCGTGCCAGTTCACTTAAATTCTTGAATTTTGGAATTGTTTGCTTGTGAATGCATGGATAAAATCAATATAATAGTAAGGTTCGCAAGTTTATAATGTTTACATTTTGTTTACGCCCTAAAAAGACCACCAAAAAGACATGTAAACTGGTCAACATGTAAAAATTAAAAAAGTAGTTCTTGAACGACATTTTCTTTAAAAGGGCTGTTTACAGGTTGGTGATGCAGTATATGACCAGAATGTTACAGGCTGCTGCAGACAATCATAGACCTAACGGCAGAGGTCTGTGATTGATTAGCAGGCTTAGAGGTCAAGTACACTGGCCAACTACAGCCTGCAATTACAGCATTAGCAGGAGGATTGGAGCTCTGCCATGGAAGTGCATGGACCAGGTAGAGGTGCATACATTAACACTGCTTTTAGTTTTTTTTCAGACCAAGGAAACAAATTTAAATTAAAAAAAGCATACTTGAAAACCAACATACAATAAACCAAAAGAAATGAATCGCATATGATTAATGAGATGACAGCTTTTCTAAAAACTTTGAAATATCTGTTTAAAATCTGGATCTAAATTTGATAATTAGATCTTCCTTAGGTGGTTTTTCAGCAGGTGCAATGTTTTGTGGAAGATGCGGCATGTGGGACTCCCATTCAAAGTGTAAATTTCTGTTAACAAATTGGACCACACCGTTCAAAATACCTGATGGGAACGCCTGCGACCTTGGCTCATAAAGAGTTTTTACAACCCAAGCCCTGTGTCTTCTTCAGTACTCAACTCTCTTGAGTCAAAACACCTGAAGCAAGTAGGTTTCCAGCAGGTATTTTTTAATATGGGGTTGACTATGCTATAGATTTGTCTTGTGGCCTTCTTTGCACTGAACATCAACTATTGCCAAACTGCCATTATTACAAAACTTAATCTTGACTACGGTAGTTTTGCATGACAAGTCATATTGCAGTTATCATTAATAGATGTCTCTCTAAACAAGATTAAAATACCATAAACTTAGGCAGGGTCACGGATTTTGCAGTTAAAATCCTGAAAAGGGACTGAAACCAAAATACTCATTTTCGTCATCCACGCTATTGCTATGCACATAAAATGTTTCCTCTTCTTCTTTACCCTCATCTTCTTGGCATTCGAATGTACAGTCTTCTGGGTCACTTTCTGTATCAGATTCGGTGTTGCAGAATGATTTTTCTGTAGTCTGTAAAAAATTTCTAGTATGTTTTTGTTTTGTAATTTTGAATGTTTTACCACCAACTGCAAAATCGACTCAGTTTTCAGGTGTATGTTTAATGCCACGGAGATGATGTTGAGGTGTTGCAACATTGATTAGAGAAACTAGATAACCTATATCTGCTATGGATTGTGCAGTTTCCTCTAATGCACCACCACTTGTTAGAGGCTTGATTGGAGTTGAAGTTTGAACATTTTCAAAATGAAACTCCACTGTATTTGGTTCTGCATCTAACAGTTCAACTGCAGGATGTTCTATAAGGGATCATCACAGTTTGCTGGTTCAGTAGTGTGGGTAAATGCAGTGGGTGCTTTTACATCCAAAAGTAGACATGTAGTTTCTTGGCTTTTCCCCTTCAGTGTTTGAGTAGCAAAATTTCGAGTCCCCACTTGTGAGTCTGTTTTCTTTTTTTTTTCTCAAATGGACAAAAATGTATGGCAGTAGTAACACCGTATTGACCGGCTCATCAACCATTTTTGGTTTCAAACTTGGATTGGTGTTGCTTGAATAGCCAATTGGTACTTCTGCACGAACATCGACTGGAATATGTAAACATAGTGTTTCTCCTTCACAGTTTAAATATGCCTAAAAAAAAAACTTCTTTTGATCCACTTCCTATACTCGGAGCCCTAAATGAGCCATGAGTATTTGATCTTTTTAGCCTCTTGACTGGTCTTTCACCAGTGCTTTCACTTGGATTACTTGTTGGTCTCATTAGCATTAGGTCTCAGCTGCTTTCATGAACCCTGATAGAAGTATGCATGTGCTTCGAGATATTTACAGCAGAGTCTGTATTCATTGGTTGGCTTTCCTGCTAAGACAGGGTTTACAAATTCATCAACATTCGCGAAGTGCTCGGGCGATTGAAGGAGCCAATCTCGAATTCTGTCTCTATTTGCTGGGACACAATGCATAAAATTTGATTTGTCTAGTTTCCAGGTGTGTGCACAGCCTGGGATTATGCAAGATGGCATTGTTTTTTGTTGATTTGCTCTAGACCTGTAAATAGAAGAAATAAAAATTCAGAATTACGGTATTCTGGAGAAGTCAATTGCTAGTAAATTATATTAGCAATTAGCTTTCTGCCTAGAAAAAAAGGATTGTTTACAACTTGATTTGCTGTACTATCGTTGTTTGCAATTTAGAAAATAGAAAGTTTGAACTGTGGGCTAAAGATATCACATATATTTGATAATTTTTTACGTTTTTTTTTAAGTTTTGAATTAATTTTTTGAAAGAAAAAAAATGCCATCCATCAACATAGTTATTCACCACATCTGTGATGTATGTCAATACTGTAATAAATACACGGGTGATCGCATTGTTACAAAAGTCATGTTACTGAAATAAAATTTGGCATTTCTTTAGTCATTTTTATGTGCTCAACACGAATATGACAGAGCGCTATGATATTAGAGGATATAGACATTAGGTGACCAGCGGGTTGTTGATCTGGGTCTTACAGTCATGAAGGAACTATCAAAATGCTGAACCGGGGATTATTCTTACTGCCATTATGGAGTCGGAAAGGAATTTTTACCCTGAATGGGCTAATTGGCTTCTGCTTGATTGGAGTTTTTTGCCTTCCTCTGGATCAACAAGGGAGGGGCGGGGGGTTAAAACAGGCTAAACTAGATGGAAATGGTCTTCATTCAGCCTAACATGCTATGTTACTATCAAAAAATGGATACCAATAGTAATAGGCCTATGGTTAATACCTTTAAAAAATCAAGTCGTAGACTACGTCTGAGATTTCTTTGCCTGTATCTTGTACAGCTGTTCGGAAGCATCTCTGTGGAGTGTCTAGCAATAGTCAGCCAGCATGGTGATGGACCATTTTCCCTGGCATCTTTGTTTGATTGTTGCGATATCTTGATAAAAACGTTCGCAATGTTCATCACTAACCATACCACAGTTGTCTGGAAAAAAAAAAAAGAGAATGAATGAAGTGGATCTTTAGAGACTATTGCAGCCAAGTTTCTGATGTTGCATCAGCATGTCTTGTACTAGTACCTTGTAGTTTTCTGCCCTGACATTCCTGAGAAAGTTTGTAGACACTAGGCGAAAAGCATTCCATGCTTGTTTCGCATCACCCTGCAGCAAATTGTTGAACCGGTCATTTTTGAAGAGCTCTCGAATCTCAGGACCCACAAAAACTCCCTCTTTAATCTTTGCTTTGCTGCAAGGGAATTTTTCATGAAGGTATCGGAAAGCTGGCGAAGTCTGGTGCATGGCTTTCACAAAGTTCTTCATCAAACCTAGTTTGATGTGAAGGGGTGGTAGCAGGATTTTGTGAGCTTGACTAGAGCTGGGTGCTGGATGTTCTTCTCTCCAACTGCTGCATTTTGTTGGCAAGTCCATTCCTTCCGCAAGTAGTGCAATTCCCTGTATGTATTTTGTATATCCCATGGAACTGGTCTCAATGCAGAGGGAATGTTGGGTAGAGTATTCTCGACTGTTTTTGTTTCGTTATCCCGCCGGAAAGAGGAGGAACCAAGCAGAAGTAACAATCATTTGTGTGGTTGCTTGGCTTTCTCCACACCCTGGGGACGGATGGTCTTTTGCCGGTCATGGTCATTGATGGTCTTTTGTCATTCACCCTCAGTGAAAGCTGTGTTGTACATGTAGCACAACATATATGTGGGACCCAAGGCTTGTCTTGGTCGCCAATCTTCCACCTGAAGTAAAGAAGATATGCCTTCTTCACTTTAGAAGTGATACTTTTCTTCTGGTTGGCAACTGTCACTTCCCCACAAATACAGCAAAAATTGTCCACGGTATTAATGCACTTTCAAGGCATAAGTGTTCTGTAATGTAACTAAGTGGATTAAATAATAACAGTTTTATGTAACAGTAGCTTAAACTGTATCCCACGAAGTCTGAAATATTTTAAATGCTCAACCTCTCTGACTGTCTTTATATAGTATACTGGTGATTAGGTGTTGATACATACTTTGGTAATGTAGGCGTTAACATGGTGTACCGGTTATGTTGGGGTTAGATGGGATGTAATGAGCTCAGAGGCAGTGACTGGTCACATGATGGTAAATCAATGACGTGCGGCAGCATATATAGATGCAAGAAAGTCTTTCAATTCTTTATTTCTCCATAACAAAGACCTATCTATAGGTCGAAACATTGTATTCATCTGCTATGGAGGAATAAAGAATTAAAAGACTTTCTTGCACCTATATATGCTGCCACAAGTCATTAAATCTGGGATTGGAGGTCCGGGTCCCATTCTTTGTGGCTTTGCATTTTCTGGTCCTGCCCATGTTGGGCCTAAGTAAGTGCTGCTAGCAACCATTCTTTGCTTGACTGATCACATGATGGTGACATCATCACAGGTCCTGTAAGCACACGGCTGCTGTCTGGCTCAAACTCTAAGTGTAACTGTAACTGTAAGGCTGTTGTTAGAGTCGTACTGGATAAATTTACGTGGTGAAACACAGAAAATGAACTATACGAAATATCTTCAAAACGAAAGCCAACAAAAATTTTCATGTTCAGCACATCAAGATACTACAGATTAGGACCTTTTTAAGTTGGTAACAATTTCAGTATTGACCATAATCAGCAAGTATCTATTGCATTTACTACACTATTCTTATTGATATGTATATGTACTTGGTGCCAGGGCATTTTCAAAAAAAGTACTTTATTCCATCTGACTGGCTTTTTTGTAGCCTTCATTGTCCATGTCACAATAAAAAAAAAAAAACTAATAAATTTAACACAAATTGTGACACAATTTCAGAAAGAAAAATTCTTTCATACTATAAACAGTTACATATCTCCACAATTTAACCCAAGCAGTGGCTATAAAAAGTTACACATATAAACATCCAAAAAATTATTGAAAGTAGGTTATGGGAAAAAGCCTGATGTAGGATAATTTTTAAAAATTACAGTAAAAAAAAAATAAAACAGACATTACACTGAAAAACACCACAATTAGTACTTTGGAAGACTTCAGCACAGTTCTCTTAAAACTTATACTGCAGTTTGAGGTAGAATATTAGTAGGACGTTTATGAGCAAAAACAGTCTACATTGGGTGATTAGAATATTCAATAGTCTTGAATCAATTTAGAAATTCTGAATATTACAGTTGAAGCCTGTTTTTGTCTGCATATGAAGTTATCCCCTCTCCATGGGATTAGGGACAACTTTCTGAGGAAAGGTTATGACCAGTTGGACCACCATGAGAATTGAGAACGCTATTTCTGAAGGCAATTACATTATGTGAATGCAGGATGCACAGGTTCTTTGATGTTTGATTCATTGCAATGGCAGCTCCAGAGGTAAATAAGTGCTTTACATGCTAGTCTCCAGCCATGTTATTGAAAACAATTGAGGAACTGTGTACATGCACTTTTCACGCCATCCGCACGTGGACCTTATAGACCTATATATTCGACAGTGATTGGCATCCTAGTGGGGGGAAAAACCTTGTTCATGAAGTCACTACCTGTTCTGTCCAGTGTGGACAACTCTGTATTTTTGAACACTAGCTTCAACTGGAAAATAGTTGATTCTTATTGTAAAGTTACAATAAGAATAAGCTAATGATGTGGAGATGAAGAAAAATAGTGGCAGGTGGAGACTGAGAAATGTATCTACACTTGCAAGCCTAAATAAAAAATAAGCTCCACTGGCAGAAGCCCCATTCGCCTCTTGGAAACCTAAGTGAGTCAAGAGCAGGATTTTATTTTCAGATTCAGTTTATGTGACACTTTGGTAGTATTTTTAGAAAATGTAATAAGCCAAGAATGTATGTTTCCTGTTTTGTTAATCCATGATGATTTTGCGCGTCGTAGTGTGTAGAAACATAATGGGGGAAAACGTGGTCAGTTTGCTTTTGGTATAGGGATGTATTGTGGGCTCGAATTGTCAAAGCTCCTAACATTTATTTCTTAGGTATGTTTATATTGCGATATAAATACAAATGGTGTTCATGTTTTTCACCATGATCTTTATATATACAGACATATGTGTAATTTATTTTACACTGCATAAAAAGATCAATATATATGTCTAACTATATAATGCAGTAATTGGTATATATCTGTATATGTATGAAAACTATATATTGTTACTATTCACAAGGCATTCGGTTGTCGGGGAGCGGATTTATCAAGGTGGCAAAAATCCTCCATACGTAACTCGAGCCATGCCCACTACAGAAGCCCTATCAGTTGGTGCACATTTTGCAAATAGGCGGAAGCAGGTCACACAATCCTTTCCAGCATATCACCTCCATGTTCCATGGGGTAGCAGTATGGTGAGTTTAGGGGCAAAAACAGTGTGGAGAATTTATTATTGTGTTCCTGCAACTACTCCATAGTGATCCAACTCAATGACACAGGGTGCTGTCTAGTTGTGAAAGATGGGATTGTGGTCTAGGAAAACTTCCTGAAGATTGTTAGTCAACAGGTCCATGTAACATTGATCATTCAAGGATTTTGGTATGATGACCAATGGTTCTATGCTATACAAGAAAACAGTTCCCAGACCATGAGATGACTATCACTGGCACGTGGAATCACAACGGTACACCTATGATATATGGCTTTATGCTATTCACACCCTATAATGACCGAGCAATCCTTATGGGTGAGTACAACCGTACAACCCTCTGCCGTGTGTCAAAGGTCCATTGACTTCTTTCTTAAGCCCATGAGAGGCATTGTAGGAGATAACATAGGGTCATCAGGGTAACCTCTTTTGGTCCTTGCCTAGTGAATAGGTCATAGCACTCTTCTATAGGTCATAGTTCACCTTGCTATTGCATGCGCAGGGGGTTGTAAATGTGCTTCTGCTCCTTCTTCCTCCTTTGCTCACTCTAGGACCTCTGTCAAAAGGACTTGGGCTGCATGGGAGCTTGATGGGTCATTATGACTCACTGTTGGCATAACGGAAAAGTATTCTGGTGCTGAAGAGCCCCTAAACGTGGTGATAACTGTATAGGGAGAAAGGGGTGGGCAACTTTCAGTGTTTGGTTGCCATTATTGCAATATGTAGCAAGAAAGATTGAGAAATTATGTAATGATGCGAAAAAAGGGAGGCGCCTGGAAAGCAAAGGGAACAAATAATATGGTTTCAAAATCTGTCAAGAGAAGTCATCATGGCAGTCTGGGACAGATGTAAAAGATGGAAAAAGTGATTGATTCTAGTTGAAGACGTCATCACAGTTTTATTATAGCCAGTAATGCTGCAGTGATCACCTTTACAGCCTGAAAAATGCCAGTTTACGGATAGTTTCTACCACTATATGGTCACTGAAGGTGTGGGGTGGGGGGTATTAGTATATTTATGTCTTAATGTTTTGAAGTAGTAATTTTTGTTAGCATTACATGTTATGGTCACATGGGTATTTGGCACTCATATTGTTTTCTTCACCCCGATCATGCAGATTTTATGTGCAAAAGCCGCAGTAATTGAATGTATCCTTATGGTATGTTCGGATGTAGTTGAAATAGTGGATTTTCTTCATTACCCACAAAGGGTCTCTCCAACTGTGGCGTATTTGCTGCTGATTTTAAATTGATGTGCAAAAATCTGCAGCAAACCCGAACAAAAATTACTTTTGTTGCCATTTTTAGTAATGATGCTGTAACAGATCATCGTAGATTTAACAAAGCCATGGTTTTTGCTGTAACTTTCAGTTCAGTATTTGAAAATCTGCTGCAAATGAACTACAGGTGAACACACTCTTTGTGGATCCTTAGGGCTTAAACAGAAATTCATGCCTGTTAAACGTGACGAAGCAAAGGCATTGATTTTAATGGATTTGTTCTTATGAGCGTGTTTCTCATGCGCAAATTCTGCATGCGACAAAAGATAGGCCTTGCCCTATCATTGTCCGTGTTACGCAGAAAGTTGCCATTCAAATCCGCATCGTAGATTTAAAAAAAGCCACACGTCAATATAGAAGCATTCACATGTGGATAATTTTGTGGATTTTCAGCAGTGAAAAGAACCCCTGATAAAAATCCACACCATTTGGTGAGAATTTTGACCCTCTGTTGAAAGTGGAAGAGGAATCAGCTGCATGCTGGATTTTTATTCATAAAGGAGAATGTGGCCACATACAGTTCTTACTTATAGGTTGGAGGTATCCTACTTATCTAAATATGGCAATTCATATGGATATGTAGATACAGCTGAGCTATGCTTTCCATTGGTGTAACATAGTATGTTAGGCTTAAGGGAGACAATGTCCATCTAGTTCAGCATATCTCCACCCCCTGTTGATCCAGAGGAAGGCAAAAAAAAACAAATCAGACAGAATCCAATTAGCCCATTTGGGGTAAAAAATTCCTTCCTGATCCCATAGTGGCTGTCAGAATAATCCCTGGATCAATACTTGAAAGTTCTTACCTGATTCCAAGACCCAGATCAACAACCCTGCTAGTTATTTAAGGTCTATATCCTGTAATATCATAGCACTCTAGAAAGATGTCTAGTCCCTTCTTAAATTCCTCTATCGATTTTGCCATCACCACGTCCTCAGGCAGAGAGTTCCACAATCTCACTGCTCTGGTTTTAGTGTTCAGTCACTGTTACAGATGAAAGAGTACACCAATCACAGCGCTCGTTCAGCTGCAACAGTAACAGCAGGGTGCATGCTGAAAGTCTTACATTAGCAGTGCAGAGAAACCAGGTTGGCTTCTCTGTGCATGCTTGGCCAGGCAGTGAGCCAGGAGCAACTAGCCTGCACCTTGTTCCTCAGCACTGATTGAAAAGCAGGAACGCTGTGGTCTGGAGAGGAAGCAGCAGCACATGCTCAACCACGTGAGATAGAACTGCTGGAGGTCGTCTCCAGTAGCAATAGGGACCAAACAAAGAATTTTGGAATTGCTCAAAATGGGGCACATATCAGAAGTATGATATGAAATGGAAACAGGCATGTATTTTCAGATCAACTGGTTTTGGAAAAAACTAACCACCGAGCCACCATTGATATTTTGGTACAACTGCTTTAAAGGGGAAGACCGCAATAGAAAGAGCTGTCACTTTTACAGTAGCGGTGGAAATTTGATCTCTTTTTTTGAAGGTATGGGTTCTCCCAAATAGATGAGCTCATTATCCTACAGGCAGTGCTTGAGGGCCAATGGCTAATTGTAATAGAGCAGCATCAAAGGTACAGAAAAACCTCCAAAAGGCACTTCATTCATGAATGCTCCCTACTATTGAAGGTGGAATCGATTGAGTGCTGCAACCATATATCTTTTATACTGAGGGCCAATGGCTGGTTCATTTTGTTAGATATCAATTGAAGTAGCATTGACACCAACACTAGACATTTCTGGCATATCTTTAGAGAAGGGACCACCTTGGCCTACAAGTGGGGTGAGTGATCTTTGCATGTGCACAGTGCCTTCAAAGTAATAGGTCTGGGATTCTATAAGTTCAGGCAGAAAATATCAGTGGCTGTGGCTTATAGGCTTTTATATCCAACTCTGAGTATTGTAGTGAATGGAATATTTTGCTGAACATTATTCAATTATTCTGAGAACACAATTTTTTTTTCAATAACAAAATATAATGCAACAAAAATTCGGCTTTGCCTTCCCGGGAATTCATCAAACAGCCTTAAATGTGTCACATTCATTTTTCATTTTTACTATTTCAGGGATTGCTGTTAGTCCATAGCTCTCTATGTGCATCACCTTTTATACAGTTTTGTTGCCATTACGGCTTGTTTTACATATTTAAAAGTACAAGATGTCAATTTTCATGTGTTGGCCTCCAGAATTATCCTGTGAAATCAGTATTATTTAGAATAATTGCACCAAGATGCTTTTCTAAGAAAAACAGTGGAAAAAGAAGCTGCTTGAAAAGACTCATTTGTAAACTAGGCAGTCTGTGTTACAGAATCCAAATGTACCTTATGCCATAAATACTTCCTGAGGGTGTTTATGTAAATTCATATTAAATTCTCTACATGAACGTGCAATCACTGTCTGGAAATAACAAGCGGAGTCTTCAGCAGTAAGCGCGCCACATTTTAAGTCAGATTCGCTGAATGTTATTTAGCTCTTTACTGGAGAGAGTCTAAATTCTAAATTAAATCTGCATAATGAAAGCTGCTTTCTGAAGTCAGGACAGATGAATATCACAAGGCAATGACCTTGCATCCAAGACAGGATTTGCATTTCTACAGCTTAACAGGTCAAAGCAGCATTCCAAGTTAAATGACATTAATGTACATCATAATATTACAAAAATCTATCTCAGTATTATAGAGCATTTGGAGACACTAAATAACTAATCGGATGTTACACATAAACCCCCTGATGTGTTCCAAATAGAAGTCCGAACACAAGTATCACATTATTGTGACTATAAAGAAGTGAAGGCCAAATAGTAGTGTCAGCACAGCCAGAGCATTGAGAAATAATTGCACATCAATATATATCTCTTCCTCAGCTCCATCATAGTCTAGCAATGCTTTCTACTTTTCTAACAATAAATTAGACGCAGATGCTACTTAAAAGTGTTGTTTTAACCCTTTCCAATCCAATTTGTATCCTGGTTTTCCTAGGGGGCTTACTCTTTTTCTGCCGTTATACAACGGCGCTATCTGCTGGCTAAAGCCAGTACTGCATGAGGTGACACGTTGGATACGCTTCAACAACAGAGAGGCTGGCAATATACAATAACAGAACCCCGACGGATGCCTTTCAATATCGGAGCTGTACAGCCTTAAATCATAATGTCTTCAGAGGTCAGACAGTGGATTGGAAAGGGTTAAGGGCCACATGGTCTGCAAGTTAAACAGGAAAGTTGCATTCTGTCAGAGATTCTGCGGCTATAATGCTAATCCAAGCCATCTAACCTACAGATTTGCTATATTGTGTTACCTGCATCCTAGTTTACCTCCTGATCTATCCTGGAATGTCATAAGGGGTAAATCATGCTGCTAAGTGACTACCCCACTAAAATGATTATGCAGCCTACCACACACCCTGAAACCTTAATCCCAAGTAAGAAGCAGCCCCACAGCATGAATCCTCAGAAGTATGGTCCTTTGAAGACCAGTTTCCAACTGACATCAGTCAAGGAGAATAAGGTCCCTCTCTTACCCCATCCTTGTGCCCCATTGCCAAGAGTAAAAACCAAATGCAACAGAGACACAGGTCTTTGAACACTGTCTGCAGACAATCCTCCCTTCAAATCACCCAAAGCCACATCTGTGTTGTGGGTTGAGCTGCATCACTAATTCTGTGCCCTGAACATTACTCTATGGGACACATCTAAAAGAGAGGAGGTCAGCTTTATACAGAACACTGCCCACCACCCTTCCTTTCTCTCCTCCATAGCTTTATTGCTAAAATGGACTGTATGCGGAAGTCTACAAAAATGCCTGCAACTAAGCTTACCCTTTATAGTAGGAACAATCAAGTATTTTTATCAATATTTTTTTATATTTTGAAAAAGGAAAGAGTCCTACTTTTTTCTGGACCATTTAAATCAGCCTACGCATTTAAACCTTAAAATATGGCCAAAAAACCTTAACGCCAAGATCAAAGATCCATGACTTATTAACCTAAAGCTGCTTACAGAAGGCACATAAAAGTCCACCATCTCAATAAAATCTACTATATATTCCAGCCACTAAAACAGCAACCATGACAATGAACAGATGTAAAAGCCTGAGCTTTCCAAAACGAAGTGTGTTCTTTGTTTCTCCTGCTCTATCTTGAGAGGTCTCAAAGAGATTTATCTAATAGCACCTCCAACTCTACACAAAATGTAATAGCTCATCAAAGCACAAACACTACAAATATAAGATGACCTCTTGCCTTCCTACAACAGAGTCACACCATCTATAAGTGCATTGAGGGAAGGATTTGTCTGTGCCTTTTAATGAATAGGGACCCTTACAAAATTGCTGCTATATATAGTTCAAATAAAAGCCATATTTCTGAAAAAGTACTAGACCATCTAGAACAAATTAAATAAGTACCCCTCATTATGTCTGGGAGTTTTATCAACTAAATCAATCCTATCATAGATATAAACCCCCAAACCACCAAAAGAATTTAGTCTACATGACCAAATCCACATAGAAGATATTCACACATTGATTTTTTTTTAGTAGATAAAAGGTAACTTCAGAGAATTCATGACTCTTCAATAAATGTAAAAGGGGACAAGTCACATCCCTACAGCACCATAATCTCAGTTTTTTTATACTCACCTGCTCCTGCGATTCATTGCTGTATCGCAGGAGCAGGGGAGTATAAAATAAAATACATCACCTGGCTCCCTGTCACACCCCTAACAGCCCCGTAACTAAGATTATGGTCTGTGGGGATTAACAGGTTCCCTTTAATTCTATGATCAGACAATGCCCCAATTTATAGCATGTATTTTAGAAACAATTATTCTTTCCCTCCTCTCCATAGAGACTAAATTATATACTAGGTAAACCTAAAAATATTTAGAACCCACACAAAAAATATTAGATGATTACCTACAAATCAATGACACTTATGAAGTTTCCAACACGTCTATGTTGTGCTCATAAGGCAGTCATTTGAGGCCATCTCCTCAAATTAACATTGAGTGAAAAAAAACAAAGAAAAGATATAACTGACCTATTATCCATGATAAAAGACCAAGAGGACAAAAAAAGGCTCTAATCAGACTAAGCAATCAATGATTTGAAAAAATATACAACATCAATTACATCTATTAATGCAAAACAAATAAGAATTATACCATTGAAAATCCAAAATTAGCAAGGGAACGAAGCCTCTAAGCCAGTGTTTCCCAACTCCAGTCCTCATGGAGCCCCAACAGGTCATGTTTTCTGGACTTCCTCAGTATTGTGCAGGTGATGCAAGTAGAGATGAGCGAGCACGCTCGTTTAAGGCTGCTACTCGATCAAGTAGCAGTCTTATCGAGTAACTGTGTACTCGCTCAAGCAGCATGCAGCGGGGGGGGGGGGGGGGGGGGGGGCGGGAGCGGAAGGCAGCGGGGGGAGAGAGAGAGATCTCTCTTCCCCCCTGTGGCCCGCCGGCCCCCTGCATGCTGCTTGGGCAAGTACACAGTTACTCGATAAAACTGCTACTCGATCGTGCTCGCTCATCTCTAGATGTAATTATTGTCAGTGCATCAGACATTAGCACAGGTGTTCTTACTATAGGAGATCTTGAATATATGACCTGTTGGGGCTCCATGGGGACTGGAGTTGTGGAACACTGCTTTAAAATCTAATTCAAATGTGGCTTTTCATAGAATGGTAGAGTTGGAAGGGACCTCCAGTGTCATCGGGTCCAACCCCCTGCTCAGTGCAGGATTCACTAAATCATCCTAGACAGATATTTGTCCAGCCTTTGCTTGAACACTTCCATTGAAGGAGAACTCCCCACCTCCCACAGTAACCTGTTCCACTCATTGATCACCCTCACTGTCAGAAAGTTTTTTCTAATATCTAATTTGTGTCTCCTGCCTTTCAGTTTCATCCAATTGCTTCTATTTTTTCCTTGTGCAAATGAGAATAGGGATGATCCCTCTGCAGTGTGACAGCCCATCAGATATTTGTAGGCAGCTATTAAGTCTCCTCTCAGCCTTCTTTTTTGCAAGCTAACATTCCCAGATCTTTTAACCGTTCCTCATAGGACATGATTTGCAGACCGCTCACCATCCTGGTAACTCTTCTCTAAACTTGCTTCAGTTTGTCTTCTTTAAAGTGGGGTGTCCAGAACTGAACACAGCATTCCAGGTGAGGTCTGACTAAGGAAAAGTAGAGGGGGAATAATTACCTCAGGTGATCTCTACTCTATGCTTCTCTTTATACATCCCAGAATTGTGTTTGCCTTTTTGGCTGGGGCGTCACATTACTTTTTCTAACTGTTGAACCATAAATCATTTTCTAAAGAAGATTTCCTTCACTACACAAAAGGTCCTTTTAAATGGGCCATTTCTCAGCCCAATGTAACAAATGGCAAGCAACAAATGTGTCAATTGGTGCTTGTTCGCTTTTGTTTACACAGTCTGTGAATCACCACTATTGGAACGAACAATTGTTATTACAGTGGCTGGCTGTATATCTCTCTGCTCATATGGGAAGATGTACATTCCATCAGCAAACATTTTTATGCTCACTGAAAATCAATAATCAACCAAACAAGCATTCACTCATCTTCTATTGATTGGCCCTTTCAGATGGCCTGATTGTTGGGTGAACAAACGTTTGGAGGAATATTTGTGCCCGTTTATAGGGTCCTGTAAAAAGACCTTAAATGGCCCACACGAATTTGTTTTAAATAGCAATCTCACCTTCTGTGAAATGCAATAAACAATTCTCTCAAAAAGCTAACAAGTCCCCAGGTGATGGTCTTCCAAATGACTATTATAAAACCTATTGTCATACTCTTGCTACATTTATTTTAAGAAAATTTAAGAAAAAAATGCCCATTGAAATACTCCACGTTACTAATCACTCTTCCCAAGTTTTATAGTCCCCAGATACCTTCAGTATCTTTAAGGCCCATTTAGACACAACAGTTATCGCTCAAAAGATGTCTTTTGAGTGACTTTTGAGTGATAATAGTTGTGTCATTTACAGCGCAAGATGATCACTAAAACATTGAGCAATCAACTTGTGCTTCGAGCGGAGGATGCAGAAGGCAAGCAGGGAGGCCGAATCATAGACTGGTAGAGTTGGAAGGGATCATCGGGTCCAACCCCCTGCTCAATGCAGAATTCACTTAATCATCCCAGACAGATGTCTGTCCAGCCTCTGTTTGAAGACTTCCATTGAAGGAGAACTCCTTACCACCTCCTGTGGCAACCTGTTTCACTCATTGATCACCCTCACTGTCGAAAAGTTTTTTTCTAATATCTAATCTATGTCTCTCCTCTTTCCATTTCATCCCATTGCTTCAAGTCTTTCCTTGTGCAAATAAGAATAGGGCTGATTCCTCGGCATTGTGACAGCCCTTCAGATATTTGTAGACAGCTATTAAAGGAGATGTCCCGAGGCAGCAAGTGGGTCTATACACTTCTGTATGGCCATAATAATGCACTTTGTAATGTACATTGTGCATTAATTATGAGCCATACAGAAGTTATAAAAAGTTTTATACTTACCTGCTCCGTTGCTAGCGTCCTCGTCTCCATGGTGCCGACTAATTTTCGCCCTCCGATGGCCAAATTAGCCGCGCTTGCGCAGTCCGGGTCTTCTGCTTTCTTCTATGGAGCAGAGAGCGGCTCCGTGTAGCTCCGCCCCGTCACGTGCCGATTCCAGCCAATCAGGAGGCTGGAATCGGCAGTGGACCGCACAGAAGAGCTGCGGTCCACGAAGATAGAGGATCCCGGCGGCCATCTTCAGCGGTAAGTATTGAAGTCACCGGACCGCCGGGATTCAGGTAAGCGCTGTGCGGGTGGTTTTTTTAACCCCTGCATCGGGGTTGTCTCGCGCCGAACGGGGGGGGGGGTTTAAAAAAAAAAAAACCCGTTTCGGCGCGGGACATCTCCTTTAAGTCTCCTCTTAGCCCTTCCTTTTGCAAACTAAACATTCCTAGATCCCTTAACTATTCCTCATAGGACTAGAGATGAGTGAGCACCCTCGTTTAAGGCTGCTACTTTATCAAGTAGCAGTCTTATTGAGTAACTGTGTACTCACCGGAGCAGCATACAGGGGGGCGATGGGCGGGAGTGCAAGGGAGCCGGTAGAGAGGGAGAGAGATCTCTCTCTCTCCCACCCACTGGCCCCTGCTGCCCCCCACATGCTTTTTGCGGGGGCGAGTACACTGTTACTCAATAAGACTGCTACTCAATCGAGTAGCAGCCTTAAACAAGCGTGCTCGCTCATCTCTACATAGGACATGATTTGCAGACCACTCACCATTCTGATAGCTCGTCTTTGAATTTGCTCCAGTCTGTCTATGTCTTTTTTAAATTCGGGTGCCCACAACTGGACACAATGTTACAAATTAGGTCTGACTAAGGAAGAGTAGAGGGGGATAATTACTTCATGTGATCTAGCCTCTATGCTTCTCTTAATACAACCCAGAATTGTGTTTGCCTTTTTGCTGCTGCATCACATTGTTGACTCATGTTCAGTCTATGATCTAGTCGTATTCTCAAGTCTTTCTCACATGTGCTGCTTAGCCCAATTCCTCCCATTCTGTATGTGCTTTTTTCATTTTTCCTGCCCAGATGTAGGACTTTGCATTTCTCCCTGTTAAATACCATTCTGTTAGTTGCCGCCCACTATTCAAGCTTTTCTAGATCTTTTTCAATCCTCTCTTTCTCTTCTCCAGTGTTAGCTATCCCTCCTAGCTTTGTGTTGTCGGCAAATTTGATCAGTTTCCCCTCAATTCCCTCCTCAAGATCATTTATAAAAACTTTAAACAACACTAGACCCAGGACAGAGCTTATTCTTTCAATTGGATGTGCAGCCATTTATCACCATTCTGAGTATGATCACTCAGTTGGTTGTGAATCCACCTAACAGTTGCCTTGTCAATCCCATATTTGGTCATTTTTTCAATAAGAATGGTATGGTATTAAATGCTTTACCAAAGTCAGGATATACTATATCTACCGCATTTTCCTGATCAACCTAGCTAGTGATTCTGTCATAGAAGGAAATTAGATTCCTCTGGTATGACTAATTTGTTACAAGCCCATGCTGTCTCTGGCTAATTACTCCATTCTATCCAAGTACTTGCATATGCTGTTTATTGAGTCCTTCAAGGATCTTTCCTGGTATAGAAGTCAGGCTCACAAGCTTGTAGTTTCCTGATCTCTCTCTCCCTCTCTCTCTCTCTCTCCCCCCCCCCCCCCCCCCCCCCCGCTCACTGCCGCAACTCACCTCTCACCCACGCCGGCAGCCGAACCTTTTCTTCCGAGCGGGCAGGTACTCGCTAAGGACAATGCTCGATCGAGTAATTGTCCTTAGCGAGTATGCTCGCTCATCTCTACTCACCATCTCTCCGCTTATAGATAAGGCTGCACTTTTTTTTATTCCCCCCCAATAGCAGAGGGAAGATCAGTTGATGTTACATCTACATTCTTTGAGAAAACAGATACAAAATAGGAATTCAAAGATTCGGCCTGCTCTACATCATTTAACAAATTCACCATTTTAATGCTGTCTTTGGATGCAGAGACTGTTTGACAAGATACAGTGGGGCTTTCTTGGAAGGGGCCTTCAGAAATTTGGTTTCACAGGTTCATTTTTATCTGAAGTAATAGCTCTAATCTCAGTGTATCAGTTTATCCTATAGAATTCCTGTCTAAACCATTTCCAATATGTAACAACACTAGTCAGTGGTGCACTGTGTTCTCGTTAATATTTGCTTTGATTATGGAACACTGCTGAACAAATTAGAGAATCTCCAAATATATGTGCTATTAATATAGGAAGACAATACTACTGCATCAGTATGTATGTGGATGATGTTCCAATGGTTTTATCCTACAATCTCTTTTTCTACAGCCACAGACTTTATAAAAAAAAATATTTCTACAAGACACTACTAGTGAATCACAAGTACTGAACTTGGGTCTTAACGAGAACCTGTCACACCTATTAGCACCATAAACTAAGTTTTGATACGCATAGGACAGGTCCTGACGAGTTCAGGGATGTGCTTTTTATATTTACCCAGTTTCTCATTCCGATGCGGTCACTCACGGAAGTCTGTGTACAGACAGTGCAGCCGACTTAGCTCTGCAGGTTTTGCTCCACACTCCCATGAAGAACAGTGGAAGTCTGCATGTGCAGCCTGTAGAGATGAGTCTGCTGCACTGTCTGCACACCGAAAGATCCATTCTGACACCAAGTTCCATTTTCCATCTTCCATAATGAAGCACGAAAATGGAAACCGATGCACAAGTGTGAATGTGCTCTAGCATAGCCTTTTGCTTCTGCTGCCATCTACACTCCTCAGCATTGAAATTGCAACACGAAGAAGGAAAAGTCAATGAAAAGTGTTGCAATTTTAATGTTGAAGAGTGTATAGATAATAATATATATAATTTTAATTAGAATTGTTCAGAATAAAATATAACCGAGAATCAAAAGACTGTGGCCTCATCATACAGTTAAGGCAAAAGAACAGGTTTCACATCTCAATTATAGACGTATGTAACACTGTATACATAATGAATGGCATCTTACGTTTAGATATAAATCGCATTGCATGTTATGATGAAAGATGGAAGTGTGCTCGTTAAATTACTTATCATATGAGCTAACAATGAGATATAGACAAGGTGCTGCACTCTATATTAGTGCTTTATATATTGTACCCCACTAGTGCAACTGCAACATTCTTCTTTGAAAACAACTTTGCTCAATTCTCATAAAACATTTTGTAGAAGTTCTAGTTTTGTTTTCAATATTCAGAGCACATAAACTCCATTACAGCTATTAGAATAGATATGAAGCAACAATATCCAATTTTACATAAGTAAGAAAACACTTAGTATGACATTGTTCATTTACAGCATTAGATATCATGGTATCCAGAGTAAATATTCAATAAACTTCTTTCCAGAGTAAATTAAGCTGTGGTTCTTTCCTATTATTCCCTTTATGAGTGTTCTCCGTTATCAGCCTTAGTTTTCATGGTTTATGTGCTTGGCCACTGCTGTTTCATTATATGTTAGCGGTATCTTTTCATATCTACTTTATTGTGTTGCTATATTTTTTGGCTGTCACATTGGGATTAAATTGAAACGCTTCTCTTGAATAAACTTAAAAATAAATTGTGCTATATGATTCTATGCTAGGTGCTGATAAGTCGATGTAGGCATTCACATGGCCTTCTTTGTTGGTTTTTACAGATGTTTCTACCAGCAATCTTAGTCAGCTCTTATTTTCCTCAGTGGATCCTTATAAGAACAAGACATTCACCTACTTTCAAGCAATATTTATAGTCGTATTTATTCTGTATTTTCATCTGCAATATAGGGAAAAATATTGATGAGGATCACTAATACAATTGCAAAAGTATTAGTAATTATAGAAAGGATAGTACCCGTCGCCTGGTTCACATTCCTCTTGCACGTTACAAGTTCCAATTCTTTGCTTTATAAGCCTTGGGAGGATTGGGTTTAAATGATGGAAATTAATTGCATGTTTTTTTATGATTTTAACGGTTTGTCTTGTTTACTGGTTACTAGGCAACAAATGGGACGTTGCATTTAAATAAAGGAAGATTATTTATAATCAGTCTATTACTCATAAATTGTTACTGCTTGCTTTGACACCAGTTTCTCTTATTATATCATTGAAATAAATGGAGAGGCTTTAATTGTTGTTTGGTAAATGTTGTGTTTAAGGGTGTTATCCAATGTAATTAATCCATTTTTAAGCAGTTCTATCACATTGTCCTTTCCTCGCTGTATCATTTACATACTTGCTTTTTTATTATGACAAGGTTTTACTACGAGTTGAGTTGTATTTATATATAGCAGTAACTTGGGGGTCAAACCAAGCATTATAACATATACATTACACCTATAATATATACTTAATATATAATATATTTATAATACATGCCTTATACACATTTCACCCATAATGCACGCTTTATAAAGGTGGTTTCACACGTACACCTGGCTTCTGCTTTTCTGCTCCATTCGGGGAGCAGGAAAGGGGAATCCCTGCGACTGAATGATTTTGTCAACAGAACAGTGCCAAACAGACCCATTTGACTAAGAGTTTCCGTTCAGTTTTCGCTCAGCTCTCCGGCTTTTGGAAGGAAGAAAAAACACTGATTGCAACACTTTTTCTTACAGTATTTTGAGCCAGATATGTCGCGGGACCTCCGACCAGAGGTTCCGACGCCTATGTAAAAAAACTGCCCAACCATATACATTACACTTGTAATACATGCCTTATATACATTTCACCTATAATACACTAACGAAGGGCTTTATACAAAAGAGTGCTGTAAGGGCCCTGTACAAGAGCCCCAAGGGGTTAAGAAAACAAAGGCCTCTGGAGATCTGTGTAACCAAGTCTTAACCCTTTCCAATCCACTGTCTGACCTCTGAAGACATTATGATTTAAGGCTGTACAGCTCCGATGTTGGAAGACGTCCATCGGGGTTCTCTTACTGTATATTGCCAGCCTCTCTGCTGTCGGAGCCTATCCAACGTGTCACCTCATGCAGTACTGGCTTTAGCCAGCATATAGCGCCGTTGTATAACGGCAGAAAAAAAGTAAGCCCCCTAGGAAAACCAGGATACAAATTGGATTGGAAAGGGTTAAAGGGGTTGTCTGAGCTCATTTCAACTGATAACCTGTTGCAGTCATCCTGTCCTGCGCAGGAAGTGCAGCACTAGCATGGCATTCCCAGTCATTTCAATGAGAGTGAAGCTGGTGCTCGCACTTCCTTCCCTGTCCGGGATAGAATCCTGCCCGCTAAACTGGACAGTGGGCAGGACAATAGGCCCATGCGGTGGACCCCTATACATCAACAAATGATGACCTATCTAGGGGATAGGTCATCAGTAGAGATGAGCGAGTATACTCGCTGAGGCACATTACTCAAGCGAGTTGTGCCTTAGCCGAGTATCTCCCCGCTCGTCTCTAAAGATTCAGGGTCGACGCGGGTGACAGGTGAGTCGCGGGGGGGGGGGGGAGCAAGAGATCTCCCCTCCGTTCCTCCGTGCTCTCCCCCGCCGCTCCCCGCCCCCTGCCGGCCCCTGAATCTTTAGAGACAAGCGGGGAGATACTCAGCTAAGGCACTACTCGCTCGAGTAATGTGCCTTAGTGAGTATACTCGCTCATCTCTAGTCTTCAGTTGAAATGAGCTGAGACAACCTCTTTAAAGATTTGTAACATGGATAAAGACATTTTCTGCATCTAAGAAGCCAGCTGAATGCACCAATTGACTGTTACTTCAGATGCATTGTTTTGGCCTGGATACAAAAAGAATATTTATGTCCAGATCAAAGGTTATCCGCGGACTGCCATTACAATTAGCAACGAAATGACACAATTCTGTAAATGATCTTCGGTAAGAAATGATAAACTAAAGTAAATGGCATGAAAGAAATGACGCTATGTAGCCTGGAATCCATTCAACATTTAGAACACTGGAAGATGGGAGGAAAGGAGTCTTTCCCCCTCATTGACTTGTGAAATCTAATTTCACTTGTAATGAAATGACATTTCTGCTCATCGTTAATTTTACAGCTATCGGTCAGGGCACACATTCCGATCCCTTCTATGCTTACCATCTTTTCTCCATAAAGAACTGCAAATACTAATTGCTTTTTTATTTTTCTGTTTCATCTGAAAAACAACAACAGTTAAATAGAAATTATATGTTCTGCTGGATTAATTATGCTTCAACTTTTAATTTCCCAACTCAGAGGAGTCAAGAAAGTATGACAATCAAAACAGATCCCTTAATAAGCAGGATATTTAATAACTACTTATACAGGGATTCAACAGAGCTTTCTGATATGTAACACGGGTCACAGTGATACCACAGCAAACATATTGGTGAAAGCATGGCGGGCGGGTCCTTTAACATGGGCAGATCTGCCTGTGTAACAAGCACTGAACGACAATGAGCATATTGGTTCATTATGTTTATACAGGTAGATGATATGCAATATGGGAATTAACGATCATTAACTGCTTAAGGACTGGTCCTTTTTTTTTTCATTTTCATTTTTTCCTCCCCACTTTCAAAAAAATTGTGCCTTTTACTTACCCATCTATATAGCTGCCTGAGGGCTTTCTATTAACCCCTTAGTAACCACCCTGTAGTGTTTTTACGTCCTACCGTTGCAGGATGTGTATGGAGGGAGATCATGCGGCTATCTCCTTTCATACAATGCGGGCGCTGGCTGTTTCTTACAGCTGACACAAGCAGGCAACTGCTCTGACAAGCCACGCTGCTCATCGAGGCTGTAAATTCTGACAGCGGCATTTAAATTCCCCAACTGCTGTTCGGTTGTCCTGTAAAGCACAGTGAATGTAGTCCTGGAAAAAAAACGCCAGAAATGCGCTTTTTTGGTCACCCTGTCTTCAAGAAAGAATGCATTAAAAAAGCGATCAAAAAGTCATATGTATTTTAAAATGGTACCAATGCAAACTTCAGAACATCCTGCAAAAAATAAGTCCTAGCACAACTACGTCGATGAAAAAATAAAAAGGTAATTGTGCTCAAAGATGCCAGCGGAGAATAATTGAAAAAAAATTAAATATCTTTGAAAAAAATACAAATAGTACAGCAAAAAATAAACTATATGTTTAGTATCGTAGTAGTCATACTGACCCATAGAATAAAGTTATATCATTTTTGTTGCTGTTTGTGCACTGTAGAAACCAAACGCACTGAAAGCTGGCGGAATTTCATTTTTTTCCCATCTTGCGCCACTTAGAATTTTTTTTACGTTTTTCAGTACAATTTTATGGTACATTATATAGTAACATTGAAAAGTACAACTCGTCCCGCAAAGAATCAGCCCTCATACAGCTACGTCGATGGATAAATAAAGAAGTTACGACTTTTTAAAATGGGGGAGAAAAAAAACGAAAATGGAAAAAAAAAAAAAAAAAAGCTTAGTCACTAAGGGGTTAATAGAGTTTTTTTTTTTAAAACTCATTTTTACGTTTTTTTTTAGTCCCCACTTGAGCTTGTGATCTTTTGATCAATCATTATACCCCGATCTGACAAGCATTCAGCAGACTCCCAATCCCCCTCCATACAAACCAGAACACACAGGACATAACAGTATATCCTGTGTTGTTAAAGGGTTAATATCTCTCAGTTCTGTGACAAAATTCTGTCCCAAAACCAGAGGGGATGGGAGTTCTATTACCTACATTTGCTTTCTGCTGCCCAGCCAATCGTCACTTTTTGGGCCCTGTTTTTTGCCATCCAAGATGGCTGCAGACGTTTTTCAACTTTTTTACACACACTGTGCACTGCTTTCTTATTGGCCAGTGTTGATCACATGAGTATCTATGGCCAATCAGAGAGCAGGTATAGTGCATTATTAGTTTCACACTGAAGATTGTGAAACTTGAATGACGAAAAACGGGACCTGGAATCAAAAGATCACAGGGAAGGCAGAGAAGATCAACTGCAGTCCTTCTCCAGTCTTGGGACAGAAATTTGTCCCCAAACCAGAAGGTCTCTATTGTTTGTCCCCCATACTGCTGTCATCAGGCTCACATAAACCTGATAATTGCTTGTTTGTCGGATGAGAGTTGGCATATTTACAAAGCCCACAGATTGAGTAAACAAATGTTTGGGTGAATGTTTGTTCCTAATCGTTGGGTCATGTAAAAGGTCGTTAAAGGGGTTGTACCAGAATTTGAAGTTGGCCCCTATTCACATGTCTACAGGATAGTGACTAACTTACTGATGAGTTGGGGTCTCACTGCTGAGACCTCTGCTGAACTTGAGAACAGGGATCCCATGCCTGCCTTCCACCTCATGATGGGGATATTGCACTCCCTGCAGTGAGGAGAAGACTGAACAGAGCACTGGTTGCACAAGTGCACTACATTCGCCTTCAATGGGACTGCCAAGATACCCAAGTGGCACCAACTCAGGTATTTCCATCAGACCAACTGAAATGACTGCATGCTCGGCCAGCACTCCCTTCATGCTGACATCACTGAAGGGTGCGGGGAACAAGTCCTGCAGTGACAGGAGAGCGGGACACGGGAGTCCCATTCTCGAGATTGGCAGGGGTCTTGGTGGCGAGACTCCCACAAATCTGTGGATAGGGAATAACTTCAAATTCTGGTACAACCCCTTTAAGTTGTGCCAAACCTCATTAGCCTTTATCTGTACTCAGTTCATTGACAATTCTGCAAAGACTGAATTCAGGGGTGTCGCTAGGGTGGTAATGCTAAGGATTTGCTGCTAAATCAGTGACTTTGTCCCAGGTGGAGGGAGGCCCAACTATTATACATAAAACCTGAGTGATTCAGACAGACCGGTAGCATGGGATGTGCTGCTTGATAACATCATAAAAAACTATGGTTTTTATTAGACATTTTATCCCTAGCAACCAGACATGTTCAGTTCAAAGCTGGATTATCACTGAGCTTAAAAAAAGAAATTTTCCACCAGTCACACCTTACCTGTCTGCATTGTAAATCTAATTTTAGAGGGATGATCTCTATGATATCTCTGGGAATGGTGTGAAGTAATTTACATATGACTGGACAGATTATACAGTACTGTATATATATAATCAAGGTTCTATTCACACTGACATCACGGCTTCTGTTTACAATGGAAGTCAGGAGACTGTCGTCACTGTTATATAATAGATCCGAATGGCACCCAAAGAGCCCATTGACTTATAATAGGCACAGTCCTCAAGGTTTTAATCTTTTGACGTCAAGAATAGGTCTGAAATCTGTGCTATTCTTAGCATGAAAAGTGATGGAAATCCCACTACGGAGTCTCGCAGCACCACTGTGAAGAGAGCCTTACTAGTCAAAACAATTGGTCATTGCACATAATTAGTAATAAAGTACTAAAGCATCTGCAAATCATAATCTAATACTGAGGCATTATACTCTAGGGACATTGTACATCTGTCGTCATTATGCACAGGGTCTCCGTATCCATTAGTACTTGTGTAAAAGAAAAGTCTCGCTGCTACTGTGCAAAATGCAATGTAAAATCTGTAATAGGGCCCCGAAATGCAATGGTTTATTCATAGTACTGGGATCCCTGTATGGAGAAGAGAGGTCTTATGGGCCCCCTAAGGCTCCTGGGCACGGGTGCAACCGCATCCCCTATACTTACACCCCTGCATGCATCTGATAGGATAAAAGGGGTTATACGGGGACAAAAAAAAATGTTCAAAAGCTGTTCGCCCTGTTGCAAAAAGTTTTAAAAAAGGAATACTCATCTCCCTTCCACTGTTCCTACTCCTCTGGTGTCCAGTTCCTTGCAGGTCTTCACTGCTCGCTGCAGTGAGCTAGCGATAACATCACGAACGCCAGGGACATGTGATCACTAGGGCCAACCACCAACTCACTTTAGCCAGTCATTAGCTGCATCAGGATGTCATCGCTCTGCAGCCAGAAGTGAAGAGTAAAAGGTGCATTTACACTGCAAAGAGGATTTCTCAAAAGATGGCTTTTCAGCAATCATTTTGCATAAATTAATACTTGGTAAATGCCTATTAGTACAAAGTAGCAGCATGTGAGCCACCAGGAGCTGTAATCAGGAAAAACACCACCCAATGTTCCCTGATTACTTTTGCTTTGTTCTGCCACGGAGCTGACAGCTGAGAGAATGCAAGCAGCTGTTATCAGTCCTCCCCGGGAAGAACACAGCGTGCGGTCCTGCTTATTAGCTGTTCTGCTGAACAATGGTTTTCAGGCAGAACTGAATTCCATTGTTTCGCCGAACAGTGAAAGATGGGCACATTTAGACACAACGATTATCGCTCCAGAGACGGCTTTTCAGCAAATTTTGAGTGATAATCGTTGTCAAAATATGACTTAACAAAGAATCAGGCATTGGAGAAATGGGAGTGGTGGGGAAGGGGAGTATTGCTTCTTTTAAATTGGTACAGCATGGTGAACTGCTTTTGAAAATATTTTTTGCTCCCAAATAAGGCTGCTTACTGGAGCTTACTTCAGGGTTTCTGTTTCTTTGCTCCGTTTTTGGAAGAGAGAAACTGATATAAAAACAAAAAAAAACAAACTTATCTGCTTTATTTCCCCATTGATTTTAATGAGGTTTAAAAAAAACAAAAACAGTCTTCCATTTCGTCAGACTGCACAATTTTTGCATCCAAAAAAACGGAAATCTGACGGAATGGAAACCAACAAATGCCTTTCTGTTTGCTTTCCGTTTTTTTTAAACCCCATTGAAAGCAATAGGGGAAAAAAGCCTCCATTTTTGCAGGAGAGAAGCCTAAAAAAACCTAGAAAAAATGGATCAGAGAGACAGAAACCCTAAACTGGCCCCAATGCAGGTGTGAAAGCAGCCCAATTCCTTTAAAAAGAAAATCCTTCCCCCAACTCTTTAAAAATAATCACAAACACTAAGTGCCTTCTAGAGAACCTAAGAAACTCAATTGTGAACTTGGGGAACACTCCAGAGACTAATGATAAACCTCATTATATAGGTGGGGGGATGCATGACACAGGGACAGAAAGAACAAAGAGAATCCCTGTGTCCTGCACTGCCCCCTCAAGGCCTGCTCTAGGTATAACAGTAAATATTGTCAATGGACTTACAATGTATTCTTCATTATGTTTAGACATTTTAGTAATAGGTTTTAAATTTGACAAGTCAAGCCGAGTGTTATTCAGTAACCCATCTGAATTTTTATACATTGTGTAGCAGCCAAGGTTATTTTTTTTAATATATACTTTGCTGCTAGAAGCACTTAATAAACAGAACAGCAGTGAAGCCATTGTCAGGCCCTATGATACAAAATTCCCAAAGCATTTGTTACAATAGGAGGAAAGTCAATTGGGTACTCACTGTACAGAACAGGACAATGAAAATGTTGATATTTCTGCAATGTTCGCAACAATTTAACTATTGCAAAAAGTGATAACTGAAAAACACGTATAACAAAGATGTACCTTTAGCATCAGTGGAGAGTTGTGGATTTTTAATGGATATGAACTTTATACACTCTTTACATGCAGAACTTTTGTTTATTCATACAGATTAGTGAAAATTTATAAGGGTGCTTTCAGACAAGCAGAATATATTTTGCACGACGCACTGAAAGACATGGATAACTCCACACCAGAATCCGCATGTAGACCTGCTTGTAATAGAGTGGAAGTCCACAGCCGCAGATGAACCTCCCACACACAGCTATATACGTCCTAACTGCATAGGGTCTATAGCCATGACCAGCATATGCTGTGTATGAATCAGAACCAGTTCCTTACATGGCTGGTGTTATCGCGGCTCTGATCGCAGCTCTTAATCCTTTAAATGCTGCTGTCATTTCTGACAGCAGCATTTAAATTTCCCATATGATCAAGATTTAAATGTACTGATCGATCAGGATTTAGGTGTCCCGAACAGACAAAGATCTGGTGTGTCATCTAGGTGTCATGGCAGCAGGAGGCCTTCTGGTGGCCCCTTGAGACTGCCATGATTGTTTGTCTATTATAGAGGTACCTGTGACACATTTTCAATAGGCAGCCTGTAAAAATACATCATAATTAGAGATGAGCGAACGTACTCGTCCGAGCTTGATACTCGTTCGAGTATTAGCGTGTTCGAGATGCTCGTTACTCGTAACGAGTACCACGCGATGTTCGGGTTACTTTCACTTTCCTCTCTGAGACGTTAGCGCGCTTTTCTGGCCAATTGAAAGACAGGGAAGGCATTACAACTTCCCCCTGCGACGTTCAAGCCCTATACCACCCCCCTGCAGTGAGTGGCTGGCGAGATCAGGTGTCACCCGTGTATAAAAATCGGCCCCTCCCGCGGCTCACCACAGATGCATTGTGACATAGCTGAGGGAAAGTGCTATCGTGTTGGAGCTGCTGTAGGGAGAGTGTTAGGAGTTACTGTAGGCTTCAAGAACCCCAACGGTCCTTCTTAGGGCCACATCTAACCGTGTACAGTAGTGTGGAGGCTGCTTTTTGCAGTGTTGCACATTTTTTTTTTTTGGTATATCGGCCGTGCAGAGCATTGCGCCCTGCAGTAATACTCCAGGGACAGAAGTGTGGAGGCAGGGACAGAAGACATATATTATTGATTGAATATAGGCAGTGGGCCTTTTCTAAAAAATATTGGGCAAAAAATCTATTTGGCCTGCCTGTCACTGTGCTCAGTGTTCTGGGTCTGTGTGTGCTGGGTGTAGTAGTTCTACAAAATCATACGCAGCCAGCTAAGTGTTACAGCAGGCTTGCGCCAAATTATTTCCTGGCGTTCCGTAAGCGAACTCAGCCTCCAACCACAGGCCAATAAGCGGCACATTTAATTACAGCGTTCTGTTTCTGCATTACTGGTATTACAGCATGCTGAGGGGTAGGGGTAGGCCTAGAGGACGTGGGTGCGGCCGAGGACGCGGAGGCCCTAGTCCGGGTGTGGGCACAGGCCGAGCTCCTGATCCAGGTGTATCGCAGCCGACTGCTGCGGGATTAGGAGAGAGGCACGTTTCTGGCATCCCCACATTCATCGCACATTTAATGGTTCCACGCGGTAGACCTTTATTAGAAAATGAGCAGTGTGAGCAGGTCCTGTTGTGGATGGCAGAAAGTGCTTCCAGCAACCTATCGTCCACCCACAGTTCTGCGCCGTCCACTGCTGCAACTCAGAATCCTCTGGCTGCTGCTCCTCCTTCCTCCCAGCCTCCTCACTCCATGAAAATGAGACATTCTGAGGAGCAGGCAGACTCCCAGGAACTGTTCTGGGGCCCCTGCTCAGATTGGGCAGCAGTGGTTCCTCTCCCACCAGAGGAGTTTATCGTGACTGATGCCCAACCATTGGAAAGTTCCCGGGGTCCGGGGGATGAGGCTGGGGACTTCCGGCAACTGTCTCAAGACCTTTCAGTGGGTGAGGAGGCCGATGACGATGAGACACAGTTGTCTATCAGTGAGGTAGTAGTAAGGGCATTAAGTCCGAGGGAGGAGCACACCGAGGATTCAGAGGAAGAGCAGCAGGACAATGAGGTGACTGACCCCACCTGGTTTGCTACGCCTACTGAGGACAGGTCTTCAGAGGGGGAGGCAAGGGCAGCAGCAGGGCAGGTTGCAAGAGGCAGTGCAGTGTCCAGGGGTAGAGGCAGGGCCAGACCGAATAATCCACCAACTGTTTCCCAAAGCGCCCCCTCGCGCCATGCCACCCTGCAGAGGCCGAGGTGCTCAAAGGTCTGGCAGTTTTTCACTGAGAGTGCAGACGACCAATGAACAGTGGTGTGCAACCTTTGTCGCGCCAAGATCAGCCGGGGAGCCACCACCACCAGCATGCGCAGACATATGATGGCCAAGCACCCCACAAGGTGGGACGAAGGCCGTTCACCGCCTCCGGTTTGCACCGCTGCCTCTCCCCCTGTGCCCCAACCTGCCACTGAGATCCAACCCCGCTCTGAGGACACAGGCACTACCGTCTCCTGGCCTGCACCCACACCCTCACCTCCGCTGTCCTCGGCCCCATCCAGCAATGTCTGTCAGCGCAGCGTCCAGCCGTCGCTAGCGCAAGTGTTTGAGCGCAAGCGCAAGTACGCCGCCACGCACCCGCACGCTCAAGCGTTAAACGTGCACGTAGCCAAATTTATCAGCCTGGAGATGCTGCCGTATAGGGTTGTGGAAACGGAGTCCTTCAAAAGTATGATGGCGGCGGCCGCCCCGCGCTACTCAGTTCCCAGTCGCCACTATTTTTCCCGATATGCCGTCCCAGCCCTGCACGACCACGTCTCCCGCAACATTGTACGCGCCCTCACCAACGCGGTTACTGGCAAGGTCCACTTAACAACGGACACGTGGACAAGCACAGGCGGGCAGGGCCACTATATATCCTTGACGGCATATTGGGTGAATTTAGTGGAGGCTGGGACAGAGTCAGAGCCTGGGACCGCTCTGTCTTACCCAGAATTGCGGGCCACAGCTCGGTGGTGGTATCTGCGGCGGTGTATGCTTCCTCCACTAAAGCACCCTCCTCCTCCTCCTCCTCCAACGCAACCTCTGTCACGCAATCAAGATGTGTCAGCAGCACGTCGCCAGCAGTCGGTGTCGCGCAGCGTGGCAGCACAGCGGTGGGCAAGCGTCAGCAGGCCGTGCTGAAACTACTCAGTATAGGAGATAAGAGGCACACGGCCCACGAACTGCTGCAGGGTCTGACTTAGCAAACCGACCGCTGGCTTGCGCCACTGAGCCTCCAACCGGGCATGGTCGTGTGTGACAACGCCCGTAACCTGGTGGCGGCTCTGCAGCTGGGCAGCCTCATGCACGTGCCATGCCTGGCCCACGTCTTTAATTTGGTGGTTCAGCGCTTTCTGAAAAGCTACCCACCCTTGTCAGACCTGCTCGGAAAGGTGCGCCGGCTCTGCGCACATTTCCGCAAGTCCCACACGGACGCTGCTACCCTGCGCACCCTGCAACATCGGTTTAATCTGCCAGTGCACCGACTGCTGTGCGACGTGCCCACACGGTGGAACTCTACGCTCCACATGTTGGCCAGGCTCTATGAGCAGCGTAGAGCTATAGTGGAATACCAACTCCAACATGGGCGGCGCAGTGGGAGTCAGCCTCCTCAATTCTTTTCAGAAGAGTGGGCCTGGTTGGCAGACATCTGCCAGGTCCTTGGAAAGTTTGAGGAGTCTACCCAGTTGGTGAGCAGCGATGCTGCAATCATTAGCGTCACCATTCCTCTGCTATGCCTCTTGAGAAGTTCCCTGCAAAGCATAAAGGCAGACGCTTTGCGCTCGGAAACAGAGCTGGGGGAAGACAGTATGTCGCTGGATAGTTAGAGCACCCTCCTGTCTATATCTCAGCGCGGTGAGGAGGATGAAGATGAGGAGGAGGGGGAAGAGACAGCTTGGCCCACTGGTGAGGGTACACATGCTGCTTGCCTGTCATCCTTTCAGCGTGTATGGCCTGAGGAGGAAGAGGAGGAGGAGGAGGAGGATCCTGAAAGTGATCTTCCTAGTGAGGACAGCCATGTGTTGCGTACAGGTACCCTGGCACACATGGCTGCCTTCATGTTAAGATGCCTTTCTCGTGACCCTCGCGTTACACGCATTCTGGCCACTACGGATTACTGGGTGTACACACTGCTTGACCCACGGTATAAGGAGAACCTTTCCACTCTCATTCCCGAAGAGGAAAGGGGTTCGAGAGTGTTGCTATACCACAGGACCCTGGCGGACAAACTGATGGTAAAATTCCCATACGACAGCGCTAGTGGCCGAAGGTGCAGTTCCGAGGGCCAGGTAGCAGGGGAGGCGCGGAGATCAGGCAGCATGTACAGCACAGGCAGGGCAACACTCTTTAAGGCCCTTGACAGCTTTATGGCTCCCCAGCAAGACTGTGTCACCGCTCCCCAGTCACGGCTGAGTTGGCGGGAGCACTGTAAAAGGATGGTGAGGGAGTACGTAGCCGATCGCACGACCGTCCTCCGTGACGCCTCTGCCCCCTACAACTACTGGGTGTCGAAGCTGGACACGTGGCCTGAACTAGCGCTGTATGCCCTGGAGGTGCTTGCTTGTCCTGCGGCTAGCGTCTTGTCAGAGAGGGTGTTTAGTGCGGCTGGGGGTATCATCACAGATAAGCGTACCCGCCTGTCAACCGACAGTGCCGACAGGCTAACACTCATCAAGATGAACAAAGCCTGGATTTCCCCAGACTTCTCTTCTCCACCAGCGGACAGCAGCGATACCTAAGCAATACGTAGGCTGCACCCGCGGATGGAAGCATCGTTCTCTATCCCCATCAAAAACGGGGACCTTTTCGCTTCATCAATCTGTGTATAATATTCCTCCTCCTCCTCCTGCTCCTCCTCCTGAAACGTCACATAATCACGCCGAACGGGCAATTTTTCTTAGGCCCACAAGGCTCAGTCATATAATTTTTCTAAACAATTTTTATACGTTTCAATGCTCATTAAAGCGTTGAAACTTTCACCTCAAGCAATTTTTATTTTAACTGGGCTGCCTCCTGGCCTAGTTACCAATTAAGCCACATTAACCAAAGCGATTAATGGGTTTCACCTGCCCTCTTGGTTGGGCATGGGCAATTTTTCAGAGGTACATTAGTACTGTTGGTACAACAATTTTTGGGGGCCCTCGCCTACAGTGTAATCCAATTAATTTTTAGCCCACCTGCATTATAGCTGACGTTACATCAGCTGTGTTGGGCACTGCAATGGGATATATTTATGTACCGCCGGTGGCTTCCTGGCACCCACCTATGCTGTGGGTCCACAGGGAGTTGTAAATGCATCTGTCCACTTCTAAAGAACCCCAGTCTGACTGGGGTATGCAGTGTGGGCCGAAGCCCACCTGCATTAAACATGACATTATTACCTCAGCTGTGATGGGCAATGCAATGGGATATTTTTATGTACCGCCGGTGGGTTCCAGGGAGCCACCCATGCTGTGGGTCCACACGGAGTTGTAACTACATGTGTCCACTTCTAAAGAACCCCAGTCTGACTGGGGCATGCAGTGTGGGCCGAAGCCCACCTGCATTAAACATGACATTATTACCTCAGCTGTGATGGGCAATGCAATTGGATATTTTTATGTACCGCCGGTGGGTTCCAGGGAGCCACCCATGCTGTGGGTCCACAGGGAGTTGTAAATGCATCTGTCCACTTCTAAAGAACCCCAGTCTGACTGGGGCATGCAGTGTGGGCCGAAGCCCACCTGCATTTCATCTGATGTTAGCTCTGCTGTCCAGGGCACTGCAATGGGATACATTTATGTACCGCCGGTGGGTTCCAGGGAGCCACCCATGCTGTGGGTGCACACGGAATTCCCATTGCGGAGTTGTACCTGCCTGTGACTATTTATAAAAAAACGCGGTCTGACTGGGGCATGCAGACACCTTGACAGAATGAATAGTGTGTGGCACATAGGTTCCCCATTGCTATGCCCACGTGTCCAGCTCCAGATGGAGGTGGCACAGGATTGGATTTCTCATTGCTTCTGTACAGCATTGTGGACTATCGCCACGCCCCTTTTAAAGAGGGTCGCTGCCTAGCCATGCCAACCCTCTGCAGTGTGTGCCTGCTTTTCCTCTGGCAGACGCACTTATAAATAGACATGAGGGTGGCGTGGCATAAGGGCAGCTGACGGCTGCGCAGGGACAGTTTGGTGTGCGCTGTGGACACTGGGTCGTGGGGGGGGGGGGATTTAGCAGCATGTAACCCAGGAGAAGTGGCAGCGGAGTATCATGCAGGCAGTGATTGTGCTTTGTTGGAGGTAGTGTGGTGCTTAGCTAAGGTATCCATTGCTAATGAGGGCTTTTCAGAAGTAAACGTTGTTGGGGGGGGGCCCACTCTTGCCGCTATTGTGGCTTAATAGTGGGACCTGTGAACTTGAGATGCAGCCCAACATGTAGCCCCTCGCCTGCCCTATCCGTTGCTGTGTCGTTCCCATCACTTTCTTGAATTGCCCAGATTTTCACAAACGAAAACCTTAGCGAGCATCGGCGATATACAAAAATGCTCGGGTCGCCCATTGACTTCAATGGGGTTCGTTACTCGAAACGAACCCTCGAGCATCGCGAAAAGTTCGTCTCGAGTAACGAGCACCCGAGCATTTTGGTGCTCGCTCATCTCTAATCATAATGCAATACCATGGTATTGCATTATACCATATAAGTGATTAAACAATCACAAGTTCAAGTCCCCCTATGAGGAGTATTAAAAATAAGAAATATAAAGATTAGAGATGAGCGAGCATACTCGCTGAGGATAATTACTCGATCGAGCATTGTCCTTAGCGAGTATCTCCCCGCTCGGAAGAAAAGGTTCGGCTGCCGGCTGGGTGAGATGTGAGTTGTAGCAGTGAGCAGGGGGGAAGAGAGGGAGAGAGAGATCTCCCCTCCATTCCTCCCCGCTCTCCCTCGCCACTCCCCGCCCGCCGCCGGCAGCCGAATCTTTTCTTCCAAGCGGGCAGGTACTCCCTAAGGACAATGCTTGATCGTGTAATTGCCCTTAGCGAGTTTGCTCGCTCATCCTTAATAAAGATTGTTTTAATTATTGTAAAAAAAAAAACATGTAAAAGTAGAAAAAAAAAATTTGTGTTACATCAAAAAAATATATAAAAGATATAAAAATTGGTATAGCTACATCTGTAAAGGTTGAATTTATTAAAATATCACATTATTAATCCTGCATGGTTAACTATTTTAGAAAAAAAAATACACAATGGCAGAACAGCGGATGGTTTTTTTTGGTTATTCTGTGTCTAAGAAAGAATTGAATAAAAAGCAATCAAAAAGTCGTATATTCCCCAAATTGGTACCAATACCAACTACAGATCACCTCTTAAAAAACAAGCCATACACTACCACATTGACAGAAAAATAAAATTATGGGGGTTAAAATATGGCAACAGAAAGCAGTAATTTTTATTTTTTAAGTATATTATTATATTTTAAGTAGTACTACATAAAAAGCTATATAAATATTTGGTATCATTGTAACCATATTGGCCCAGAGAAAAAAGACAATGTATCATTCTTACTGCAACATGAATCCTGAAAAATAAGACAACCCCCTCAAATGATGCCATTGCATTTTTTCTCCATGTTGCTCCACTAAATTTTAAGAGTCTTCCAAAAAACTTTATATAGTATGCTAAATGGTATCATTAAAATCTACAACTTGTCCTGCATAAAACAAGTCTTAGGGCTTATTCAGATGTGTGTATATCGGCCGGATTTTCACGCCTGACCGATATACACTGTCCCTCTCTGCAAGGGGAGGAGGCGGGATGGGATGGGAGCAGTGCACTGAGCTCCCAACCCCTCTCCGCCCCTCACCACTATTAGCTTATCTCCGCCCCTCCCATAGCAAACAGTGGCGAGGGACGGAGAGGGCGCAGAAGCTCAGTGCAGAGAGGGACAGCGCATATCCGCGGGGCATGAAAACCTGTCCGATATACACACGTCTGAATAAGCCCTTATTGTAGATATTTCACCTGAAAAATGAAAAGTTAGGATTTTTTGAAAGTGGGAATACCAGAATTTCAAAATGTGATTTGAACGCAGGCGCATCAATAACTCTTGGTCATGGAAGGGTTAATCTGCAGCTTTCAGTGTGTCCTGCGGAAATATTCAGCTCATCTAAAAGCACCTAAAAAGGAACTTGGTTTTTAATAGAAGGAAATCTATCCTAATCTGGAAGAAAACAAAAACAAATCTTTCTTCTTTTGTCTGAAGATACACTTTTGGGCATGAAAATAGGTGTTATTGTAGTATAACCTTTATGGATCTCATGAACTCCTGATAATAATTTATCACTGTAATGCAAGTAAACCAGAGAGAAACAGCACAGTTACACAGTTATGGACTACAAACAAGTCCTGGGAGTAGCCAGACCTTGCAGTAGTTTATGGCTCTATTCCTTCTGCCTTTGGTCAGAGCAGTCAACCAGAGTCTACCTTGGGTGAGCTCAGGCTATGGCACAATAATGGGCTGCTAATACAACAGGTCTGCAAATATGTAGCAAAAGACAACCATCTTCGAAGCTGACTTTGGAGCCAATCACTTGCCACTAGAATTTATTTTAAGGGTTGATTCACAAATAACCTATTAGACCCCATTGCTGAAATGTCCTGCATGTGCAATGATCGGAAGAAATATATAGTGAGAAATGCTCCTTGTGGATTTAGATGAAATACAATACATAATCAAATTGTGAGAAGTTTACTCACCTGGTGCTCGGTGGGTTAACCCTGGCAAGGGATATCCCACCGGAACCCTTCTTCCTGGTTGGCGTGTAAAGGTGTCCCCAATCCAGTGGTGTCTGGAGAGACGCCCAGAGCCAATGAGCAATCTAATAATAGGTGCTCACTAAATAGAAGACTCATAGTAAAACATGGCGCTGCGCTGCTAGGGTCCAAAGTAGCACTAGTACATGATACTGCAGTTCAATAGATTTTATTCTTAATGCTACGCGTTTCGGCACTGGTACAAACGTGCCTTTGTCAAGCATGAATGTAAAATAGAACAATTACATGTATTTAAAAAAAAAAAAAGCTTACATGTAGGCGTCCATTATGTGCCCCAGTCAGGGCATTCTGACGTAATCGACATGCAGGGGGGAATCTCCTCCCGTAGCGTAAAACAGCCATGTGACCTATCAATGGAGTGCAGCGTGCATTCCAAATTATCAATCAAGCTTTATTAGTCCGTTCTTCTAGGACAAGAACGTTCATACGTATATTGTGGAGCGGAATTTTAAAACTCTTAATAATTATCGGTTAAAAATCCTAAAATACACAATATAATATCGGATGTCCTAAAAGCAATCATAATGTAAGAACATGTAATTAAAAAATATATATAGTATAAATTTATTAAATATGTAGAATATAAAACATAACCTGATATAGAATATAAAAGAATGCAATCATAAAAGTGGCAAAATATCCATTAAATGAAAAATGTAGACATGATATATTAAATGCATAGTACAACAAAGTAATATATAGCAGTAGCTGGGTGACAACTGTGAAATCAGTATAAATGGGATGGAGACTTATTATAGTTCTTTGTTAAATGTTATCATTATTATGGTTGAAATGAAGGGTCCACACATTGAACTCTTCTACCATAATACTCTCAAAGATGTCACAGAAATGTGTGCCATCAATAAATCTGGCAGTAGTAAACATAATTTAACAAAAAAAAAAAAAAAGAGAAGCAGTTTAATAGAGCTACTTAATAAGGAAGGATGAATTATAAAAGAGCCGATAAAGGGGGTGGCATTGTGCTAATGGATGAGGACCGATATCACGATGTTAGTCTAAAATGATTAAATAATCAAAACCATTATAAAAGAGTTAAAAATGATCCTACAGAAGATAGATTTAAAGAATTAAATACCCTTGTAGATGATACAGTGAGGAACAATGGAATAACTAAGAATGAAGCATTATATACAAGTAAGTGAATGAAGCAAGTCAGAGTGAATCAGAAGTAACTAGCTTCTACCACATACCCAAAATACATAAAAAATATCCAAAACCCACCCGGTAGACCTATTATTGCAGGAATTAATTCAGTCACCTCTCAGAGTATGTTGATAGGATACTACAAAAATGTGTCGCGCTTGCCCACCTACACCAAATATACAGGACACCTCCTATATTTGTTAAAGGGAATTTATTTTAAATGGGAACAACATTACATCTGGTGTACGTTAGATGTAGCGGCATTATACACTAATATTCCACATAATTTGGGAACCTCTGCAGTACAGTGGTTTCTAGACAAAGATCCATTAATGCCCCCTGCATGTCGATTACGTCAGAATGCCCTGCCTGGAGCACATGATGGACGCCTACATGTAAACTTTTTATTTAAATACATGTAATTGTTCTATTTTACTTTCATGCTTGACAAAGACACGCTTGTACCAGTGCCGAAACGCGTAGCATTAGGAATAAAATCTATTGAACCACACTATCATGTACTAGTGCTACTTTGGACCCTAGCAGCACGGAGCCATGTTTTACTATAAGGCATGGGCAATGATAAACACAAATTACAGGTTCAGTATAAGATGGACTTGTAGGCCCTCAGAACCACTTCTTCTAGTGGGCCAAAAGAACTTCAGCCAGACACTGCTTTTAGATCTTGGCTTGCTGTACTACCAACAGTAGAAAAGGGGAAAATGGAAGTGGGTATGAGAATCAGACTACACAGAATCTGTCTGTAGTCCGTAACCATGAAGACACACAGACCTGTAGAAGATTGGTATGCGCAAAATGTTAGGATAGATTTAATCCAGACTATTCCCAAAGTTGCTTCATTTTCATTTTAAATGTACTGAAGCAATACAATGAGTATATTAAAGACTTACACCTATAAAGGTAACTTTTTATTAACGTTTATTTTGTAAAGAGGACCTATCAGTTCTCCTGACAAGTTTGCTCTACTAAATAATTGTATTCACCAGAATATAACTCTGGAGAATCTTTTCTTACAGCTCTACATTGTACCATCCCTCTGTTATTCCTACTAGAAATGTATGAAAACTGTTACCAGCTGGGGGAGTCCCAGCACAGTCTCACATTGTCCAATCAGAGTTGACAGTATTAAATTGTAAAAGGAAACACCCCTTTGGCAAGGGAATGGTAACACCCAGTTGTCGAATTATCAATAAATTTCTGGAAGGAATAAAAGAAGAACAGCATAATGTAGAGTTCCAGAAAAAGATGCTCCAGAATTGTTATTTCATAAGGAGAGTATAGCATTTGATTTAAAAAAAATATGGCAGGAGAGCTGACAGGCCCTTTTTAATCCCTTTCTGCCCCATAATGTACATGTGTGTCATGGGAGGAATTGGTTTTGTGCAAAATCCACAATAACTGTAACAGAGCAGTGATTTCACTGAAATGGCAGGGATTGCAGAGAACTTTGATCCCCACTGGTAACCCCTTACATGCAGCAAGCAATATTGATTGTGGAATGAAAGTGGTTAACAATGGGAGTGTGCGCTCTTTGTGACATCATCAGCCCTCTGCCATTGAATCATGGAGGGTCATTGGATTGCCATGGCAACCAAACGACAGGCAATGGCCTCTGTGTCTGCCATTGCTTGTCATAGCTGAGAATACACATAATGTGTTGCATTACAGGTACATAAAAAAGTTTTTTAAAAGCCCCTTTTTGTGCACTTTTCCTTTTTACAAAAAATCCCCACATTTGGAATCACTGCATTCATAAGCGACCCATGCAATAAATTGATGACACTTTATTTCACAGAAAAAAAACACTATTATAAAAATCAAAAAATTAAACCAAAATGCTTTTTTGTTCATTTGGTTTTGCACAAAACATAAAAATGATCAAAAACATCATATGTACTGATGTGTTCTTACATTATATATACCGCAGAACACTACCAATAAAAACTACAGCTCACCGTGCAATGAACAAGCTTTCATACGGCTATGGCAAATGAAAAATAAAAAAGTTATGGCCTTTGAAAAGTGGAGATGAAAATTCCCCAAATATCTTCGCATCCTTAAGAAATAAAAGACATAACATGACAAGTAGAAATATGGCAAGCTGAGGCAAAGTTCAAATTACAATATGCTATACTTGAAACTTGGTGATAACATACTTGAGACCATCACTATGTACTGTAGATCTTGAAAGATTGCACTACCTTCAAGAAAAGAAAAAAGTCTAGTAGAATCTAATTTACTCTATTACTCTGAGTGTGAAAGGTTTAGTGTTTCCTGGATTAGTGAAATTATTAGTGTACCTCCAATTATAAATGAAAAATCATATCTTGCAGCATTTACTATAAGCTTTAACTTTGCAATATAGTTGATTAACAAAGTCCTCGTCTTTTCCTGACTCCAGCAGCATAGACACCTGTACTCTACACTCTGTTACTGACTATGAACATCCATCAGCAGACACAGCTCTGTGTTCTCTCTTCTAGGTAGTGTTTCTCATCTTGAAAGCCACTCGCTAAAATTGTCCCGATTTTCACAATCGAATTGAGTTTTGGCAAAGATCGTTGGAAAATTAAACTTCCTATAATGCCTGCTACAGAGGCCAGTATGCAGGTAATCAGCAACCTGGGCAGCAGCTTCATTGGATGCCTGGCGTCACATGACCCAGCCATATATAACACGGCACAGTGTAACCAGTTGAGCAAAGGACAGAGAAGCTGCATTATGTTTATATGTCTATGTAACAAGTGGATTGTTGTTAATAGAGACATATATTCTACAGAGGATATATTGCTCTTGGATGTGAAAACATGTAAACCTGCAGAGAACTTAAACCGGGTTCTATTGTAGGAAGCAAAGAAAGTTATTGCATTACATTTATATGCCTATACAAAACATGGTCGATACATTTCTGCTGTTGTCAACGGCAGCAAACATTTTCCCATGCAATTTGGGTGGCTTTGGCTACATTGGGGACCTTCTGGAGATCAAATGAGTGAACCCACTTTTTATTCCCATTGGATTTAATGGGAGTCAGAATCGACGGTCCCCATTCATGGTGATTTTCATGATTCATGAAGGTGGCCTGATGTCAACATAAGCCTGTGGCATGGCTTGATATATTACTGGTCAGATTGTGGTAAAATCGAAATAAAAAATATATATATATTTAGTATCACTGCGTTCATAAAAGTTTGATCTATCAAAGTAATGCACTATTTATCCTACACAGTGAACATCATTAGAAAAAAAAAACACACCAGAATTGCGCTTTTTTGGTCAACCTATCTCCAAACAAAAATCTAATTTAAAAAAATTAACAAAAAGTCAAAAGTACTCCAACATCGTATTAAAAGAAACTACAAGACATCCCACAAAAACATGAGCCCTTGCACAACTATGTTGACTGAAAAATAAAACAGTTATAGCTGTCAGAAGATGGCGGCAGAAAAGAATTTTTTTTAAATGGGGGGGGGGGGGAATAAAAGTAGTGTAGCAAAAAAACTATAACTTTGATATCGTAGTAATCATACTGACCATATAATAAAGTTGCAATGCCATTTTTTCTGCAGTGTGTACACCATAGAAAAAAGACCCACCCAAAAATGGCAGAATTTAGTTTTGTTTTCCATTTCGCTCCACTTAGAATGTTTTTTTTATAGTTTTTCAGTACATTATATGGCACATTAAATAGTGCCATTGAAAATACGACTTGTCTCGCAAAAACACGAGCCCTCAGACATCTATGTGGATGGATAAATAAGAGTTATGATTTTTTAAAAGGAAAAAACTAAAATGGAAAAAAAGGGCCAAGTCCTTAAGGGGTTAAACCATGAAATAAGAGATAGGTAGATAGATAACGAATACCAGGTAAAACAATAGGAAATTACAAACATAGCTCCTGAAATTTATCAACCATCTGATAGAAATGCAAGAGTCTACGGAAGGAGAAAAATCCAGCAATCCCCCAGGTATGCACTGATTACAGGATATCCAGGCTCTCCATTTATATTGAAATTTCGGGGATGTAGAAGTGTTACATGACGCATTTTTTTCATACAAATATGTCTGTTTGGTCAAGGTGACAGTTTCTCTTATATTGGGAATGTCAGTACCTTTACAAAGTCTAAGTATAACTAAATCTGATAATGCCCGTACTTTGCAACCCAGAATCCGAATCTTTGGTAGGATTACATGGGAATCAATATTAATCAAAGATAGCAAAGGTGATTTCTGGACTGTGTAGCTAGCCAGAGAGCATAATAACCGAAACATGGACTCCTAATACTATTGGAGAAAAGGGCAGTTCCACAATACGTATGTGTAGCAATGATCAACAGTTTCTAGAACAATCAGGTAAACTATTAGGATATATAGCTATACAAACTGGTGAATAATACCATCACAGTATAATTTTCATTAATGTTTCTACATCTGAACTACATTTGAGTGCTCTATGAGTCAAAGAAAAAGCTTGCTTCCATTCTCTCAGGAGATAGCTTTGGAGATTCTTTAAGTCAAGGGTGTCAAACTCATTTTTACCGAGGGCCACATCAGGCTTATGGTGACCTTCAAGGGGCTGGTTGTAAGACAGTACAGTAAGGGCTTTTTCACAGAAGAGTATTGGTGTACATAATATGCAATGAATAGAAGCCATTGATGTCAAGGAGTCATTCACATGATGTATATTGTCACACAGCACGACCTATTTTGTTGTGTACTACGCACCGCAATAGGCCATTCAAGTGAATGCGCAGGAAACCTATGTATTCACTGCATATTTGTGTACCATTTCAATGAGCCCATCTGCGTTCTTTTTTGATGCGCAAATACGCAGGCATAAGCAATTTTTGATTGCACAAATACGCAGCGCAACCAAAATACGATTATGCCCGTGTGAACGAGCCCTAATAGTGACCCCTATAGTGGTCGCAGTAGTAATAGTGACCCCTATATTGGCCCCATTAATAATATTGACCCCCACAGTGGCCAAATTAGTAATAGCGACCCCCACAGTGGCCAAATAAGTAATAGCAATCCCCACAGTGGCTCCAGTAGTAAAAACGACCCCCACAGAGGCCCCAGTAATAATAACGACCCCGACAGAGGCCCCAGTAATAATAACGACCCCCACAGTGGCCCCAGTAATAATAACGACCCCCACAGTGGCCCCAGTAGTAATAACGGCCCCCACAGTGGCCCCAGTAATAATATCAACCGCCTCAGTAGTAATAACCCCACAGTAAAATTATCCCTCAGTAATAACATTATCCCTGTCAGTCATATTAACCTCCCCCACAGTAATATTAACCTCCTCCACTGTCATATTAACCTCCCCCTCAGTAATATAAACACCCCAACCCATATACTTACCGCCTCCTTGCTGTGAGTGCCGCTCTCCCACTGCTCGCGCTGATCCCCGGGTACACACCAACATCACGCATATTAACTTTTTCCACAACACTTCTGCCCTCTTCAGCAATTCTAGTAACCTGATTCGTTGTTTGGTGAATCAGCCAACCCAAACAACCAATCAGGTTCCTGAAATTGCTGAATAGGGGAGAAGTGTTGTGGAAAAAGTTAATATGCACCCGGCACGCTTCTTCCCTGAGTCCTCTCCTGCGGAACTGAGGAGTAGGAGACTCAGGGGAGGAGGATCCTGGCTGCACACTGACGTCAGAGTGTGCGCCAGAATCAGCGCTAACAGCGGTGAGCTGCGGCACCCTAGCTGGTAATCGCTTCAGTGGTGAGCAGCCATCGGCACACTGTGGGCCACATAAAATGAGGTAGCGGGCCGTAACATGTGCTTTAAGTCATTAAATATTTTCCATACCCTTAAGGATGTTTGAGTCAGCAGAGAGAGATGGGATGAGAAAGGTAAATGCCATAAAGAATATATAAGTAAATATATAGAACGGCCAGCAGGGTGGCTGCAGAAGATTTCTCTCCTTGCGCTGCCCCGCCCCTCTCCATTGACTTAACATAGCGGCCATTCAATACTGAATGGCCGGTATTTACACTGAACGATGAGCGATCAGCTCATCGTCCAGCGTTTATGCTGCATAAATGATGGACGATGAGCAGATCACTCATCGTTCAGTGTAAATAGCAACCGTTCAGTACTAAATGGCCACTATGTTAACTTAAAGGGGTTGTCTCGCGAAATGAAGTGGGGTTATACACTTCTGTATGGCCATATTAATGCACTTTGTAATATACATTGTGCATTAAATATGAGCCATACAGAAGTTATTCACTTACCTGCTCTGTTGCTAGCGTCCTCGTCTCCATGGTTCCGTCTAAATTCGCTGGCAGCTTGCTTTTTTAGACGCGCTTGCGCAGTCCGGTCTTCTCCTTTCAGCACGAGCCGCTTCAGTGTGCTCCCCGCTACAGCTCTTCTGCGCATGCGCAGACGAGCTGTCACTGCTCGGGAGCGCGCTGGAGCGGCCATTCTGTACCATCCTCTGTTAGAGGAAGGTGCAGAGCTGCTCAGCTGTCCCGAGAAGCCGCCCAGCTGTCCCGCCGTCCTGCCGTCCAGGTAAGTGATGGGCCGGGGGGGCTGTCGCTGTGCCGGGGGGGGGGCTGCCGCTGCGATGGGGGGGCTGTCGCTGCGATGGGGGGGCTGTCGCTGTGCCGGGGGGGCTGCCGCTGCGATGGGGGGGCTGCTGCTGTGCCGAGGGGGGGCTGCCGCTGTGCCGGGGGGGGGCTGCCGCTGTGCCGGGGGGGGGCTGCCGCTGTGTCGGGGGGGGGGCTGCCGCTGTGCCGGGGGGGGGCTGCCGCTGTGCCGAGGGGGGGCTGCGCCGGTTACCTGCTGCCTGGCGGTGGGTGACTGGTCGGCCGTGTTCAATCCCGGGGTCCGGTCGGCAGCTGCGGGGCGTGTGGTTGTCATGGAGACACAGCTGGTAGCGTCTCGGGAGCGCGCACGTCGGGCTACAGCAAGCGATGGGAAAAGAGCTGGCGGCCATCTTGGGAAAATTTTTATAAGTTGCTGAAACGCTGGAACGGTAAGTACAAACCAGCTAGAAAAGTCATTTGCAGGGGGGCTTAATAATGTATGCTTAATTAGGGGGACTGGGCAATAAAAAAAAACCACTCCTGCCTCGAGACATCTCCTTTAATGGAGAGGAGCAGGGGAGCGTGAGGAGAGAAATCTCCTCCAGGCTCCTCGATGAGAGCTAACAATACTAGCTCCTGTGTAGGTGCACGGGAGCTAGCATGTGTGGGGATGAGTTAGGGCATCGTTTGCCCGACATTCGTCCTGTCTAAAAGGGTCTTAAGTTTTCCTTTGCTGTTTTGGCCAATTTAATACGGAATCCATGATTTAGGATGTTGAGCTTGGAGACGGGATGCCAATATTTTCCAAGATGTATTATTTTCCGAATAATATTGGGCCTTGATGTTTTTTAGTTTCTTCTCATAATTTTGTAGTAAGTGACTTTGATGTTTATGTCTAGATTGAAAGAGCTCTTCTGCCTGTTGAATTGTATTGTCTGCGTCTGTTTACTTTGCTTTTCGAGAGCCTTTATTTTATCAAGGAAGTCGTTAAAGGGTTTTAGTCCTTTCTTTTTTCACATGGTAGCCTATAAGAACCTCTTTGTTTGCTTTGTGGGCGCTCTGTAAAACATGAGGGTTCACATCAGGGGATGCATTAGGAGTAGAGATGAGCGAGCACCAAAATGCTCGGGTGCTCGTTACTCGGAACGAACTTTTCGCGATGCTCGAGGGTTCGTTTCGAATAACGAACCCCATTGAAGTCAATGGGCGACCCGAGCATTTTTGTATTTCGCCGATGCTCGCTAAGGTTTTCATGTGTGAAAATCTGGGCAATTCTACAAAGTGATGGGAACGACACAGAAACGGATAGGGCAGGCGAGGGGCTACGTGTTGGGCTGCATCTCAAGTTCACAGGTCCCACTATTAAGCCACAATACCGGCAAGAGTGGGGCCCCCCCCTCCCAAAAACTTTTACTTCTGAAAAGCCCTCATTAGCATGGCATACCTTTGCTAAGCACCACACTAGCTACAACAAAGCACAATCACTGCCTGAAAGACACTCCGCTGCCACTTCTCCTGGGTTACATGCTGACCAACCGCCCCCCCTCCCCCCCACAGCGCACACCAAAGTGTCCCTGCGCAGCCTTCAGCTGCCCTCATGCCACACCACCCTCATGTCTATTTAGAAGTGCGTCTGCCATGAGGAGGAACCGCAGGCACACACTGCAGAGGGGTTGCCACGGCTAGGCAGCGACCCTCTTTAAAAGGGGCGGGGCGATAGCCCACAATGCTGTACAGAAGCAATGAGAAATAGAATCCTGTGCCACCGCCATCAGGAGCTGCACACGTGGGCATAGCAATGGGGAACCTATGTGCCACACACTATTCATTCTGTCAAGGTGTCTGCATGCCCCAGTCAGACTGGTAATATGCACCTTAACAGTAACCGCGTTGGTGGTAATGTGGTGGTGACTGCGGACCTAGTAGCGCGGTTGTATTTTGTTGGTTTTCGGAATGTGGCCAGGATTAAGTGGACCGTGGCGGGGGGATGGTGGGGGGGCTCTCTTGTAGTGTTGGTAAAGGTGAAATTCTTGGACTGCCACCAGACGAACCAATGCAAAGGCATTTGCCAAGAATGTTTTCCCTGTTGGAGGAGGAGGGGGATGTTTTTGAGGCACTACGTGTCCTCTCCACGTGTCCGTGGTTATATGCACCTTAACAGTAACCGCGTTGGTGGGAAATGGCCTCGCCGTCATCATGTCTTTGGGAAGCCTCTGTTTCCACACCCCAGAGACATACCATTAGCAGCGGTATAGGCAGAGCCCATAATTCGTAACATTTCAGCCGTAGCATTAGGACAGGCCCCACTAACATATCACTAGCAGCATTATAGGAGGAGCGCAGTCTTCGTTCCATGTCAGCAATAGTAGCACTCAAGACAGGCCCCAGTAACAATTCCGAAGCAGCAGTATAGCGGGAACGCAGTCTTCGTTCCATGTCAGCAATAGTAGCACTCAAGACAGGCCCCAGTAACAATTCCGAAGCAGCAGTATAGCGGGAGCGCAGTCTTCGTTCCATGTCAGCAATAGTAGCACTCAAGACAGGCCCCAGTAACAATTCCGAAGCAGCAGTATAGTGGGAGCGCAGTCTTAGTTCCATTTCAGTAGCTGCAGTATAGCCAAGGCCCAAGTTACATTTATGTAGCTAAAGTGTAGGCCAACCCCACACACACTTCTGTACCATGAGTTCAGGCGAAGAACATACAAATTGCTATGATTACACTGTAGGTGAGGGCCCAAAAAATTGGTGTACCAACAGTACTAATGTACCTCAGTAAAAATTGGCCATGCCCAACCAAGATGGCAGGTGAAACCCATTAATCGCTTTGGTTAATGTGGCTTAAGTGGTAACTAGGCCTGGAGGCAGCCCAGTTTAACGAAAAATTGGTTCAAGTTAAAGTTTCAACGCTTTTAAGAGCATTGAAACATATAAAAATTGTTTAGAAAAATTAGATGAGTGAGCCTTGTGGCCCTAAGAAAAATTGCCCGTTCAGCGTGATTACGTGAGGTTTCAGGAGGAGGAGCAGGAGGAGGAGGAATATTAGACACGGATTGATGAAGCAGAAATGTCCCCGTTTTGGATGGTGAGAGAGAACGTAGCTTCCATCCGCGGGTGCAGCCTACGTATTGCTTACGTATCGCTGCTGTCCGCTGGTGGAGAAGAGAAGTCTGGGGAAATCCAGGCTTTGTTCATCTTGATGAGTGTAAGCCTGTCGGCACTATCGGTTGACAGGCGGGTACGCTTATCTGTGATGATTCCCCCAGCCGCTCTAAACACCCTCTCCGACAAGACGCTAGCCGCAGGACAAGCAAGCACCTCCAGGGCATACAGCGCTAGTTCAGGCCACGTGTCCAGCTTCGACACCCAGTAGTTGTAGGGGCAGAGGCGTCACCGAGGATGGTCGTGCGATCGGCTACGTACTCCCTCACCATCCTTTTACAGTGCTCCCGCCGACACAGTCTTGCTGGGGAGCCATAAAGCTGGCCAGGCCCTTAAAGACTGTTGCACTGCCTGGGCTGTACATGCTGCTCGATCTACGCACCTCCCCTGCTACCTGGCCCTCGGAACTGCGCCTTCTGCCACTACCGCTGTCGGATGGGAATTTTACCATCAGCTTGTCCGCCAGGGTCCTGTGGTATAGCAACACTCTCGAACCCCTTTCCTCTTCGGGAATGAGAGTGGGAAGGTTCTCCTTATAGCGTGGGTCGAGCAGTGTGTACACCCAGTAATCCGTAGTGGCCAGAATGCGTTGAATACGAGGGTCACGAGAAAAGCATCCTAACATGAAGTCAGCCATGTGTGCCAGGGTACCTGTACGCAACACATGGCTGTCTTCACTAGGAAGATCACTTTCAGGATCCTCCTCCTCCTCCTCCTCCTCCTCCTCCTCCTCCTCCTCCTCCTCAGGCCATACACGCTGAAATGATGACAGGCAAGCAGCATGGGTACGGTCAGCAGTGGGCCAAGCTGTCTCTTCCCCCTCCTCCTCATCCTCCTCATGCTCCTCCTCCTCCTCCTGAACGCGCTGAGATATAGACAGGAGGGTGCTCTGACTATCCAGCGACATACTGTCTTCCCCCGGCTCGGTTTCCGAGCGCAAAGCGGCTGCCTTTATGGTTTGCAGGGAAGTTCTCAAGATGCATAGCAGAGGAATGGTGACGCTAATGATTGCAGCATCGCCGCTCACCACCTGGGTAGACTGCTCAAAGTTTCGAAGGACCTGGCAGATGTCTGCCAACCAGGCCCACTCTTCTGAAAAGAATTGAGGAGGCTGACTCCCACTGCGCCGCCCATGTTGGAGTTGGTATTCCACTATAGCTCTACGCTGCTCATAGAGCCTAGCCAACATGTGGAGCGTAGAGTTCCACCGTGTGGGCACGTCGCACAGCAGTCGGTGCACTGGCAGATTAAAGCGATGTTGCAGGGTGCGCAGGGTGGCAGCGTCCGTGTGGGACTTGCGGAAATGTTCGCAGAGGCGGCGCACCTTTACGAGCAGGTCTGACAAGCGTGGGTAGCTTTTCAGAAAGCGCTGAACCACCAAATTAAAGACGTGGGCCAGGCATGGCACGTGCGTGAGGCTGCAGAGCCGCCACCAGGTTACGGCCGTTTTCACACACGACCATGCCCGGTTGGAGGCTCAGCGGCGCAAGCCAACGGTCGGTCTGCTCTGTCAGACCCTGCAGCAGTTCGTGGGCCGTGTGCCTCCTATCTCCTAAGCTGAGTAGTTTCAGCACGGCCTGCTGACGCTTGCCCACCGCTGTGCTGCCACGCCACGCGACACCGACTGCTGGCGACGTCCTGCTGCTGCTGACACATCTAGATTGCGAGACAGAGGTTGAGGAGGAGGAGGAGGGTGCTTTAGTGGAAGAAGCATACACCGCCGAACATACCACCACCGAGCTGGGGCCCGCAGTTCTGGGGGTGGGTAGGACGTGAGCGGTCCCAGGCTCTGACTCTGTCCCTGCCTCCACTAAATTCACCCAATGTGCCGTCAGGGAGATGTAGTGGCCCTGCCCGCCTGTGCTTGTCCACGTGTCCGTAGTTAAGTGGACCTTGCCACTAACCGCATTGGTGAGGGCGCGTACAATGTTGCGGGAGACGTGGTCGTGCAGGGCTGGGACGGCACATCGGGAAAAGTAGTGGCGACTGGGAACTGAGTAGCGCGGGGCCGCCGCCGCCATCATAGCTTTGAAGGACTCCGTTTCCACAACCCTATACGGCAGCATCTCAAGGCTGATAAATTTGGCTATGTGGACGGTTAACGATTGAGCGTGCCGGTGCGTGGCGGCGTACTTGTGCTTGCACTCCAACAGTTGCGCTAGCGACGGCTGGACGGTGCGGTGCGAGACATTGCTGGATTGGGCCGAGGACAGCGGAGGTGAGGGTGTGGGTGCAGGCCATGAGACGGTCGTGCCTGTGTCCTGAGAGGGGGGTTGTATCTCAGTGGCAGGTTGGGGCACAGGGGGAGAGGCAGCGGTGCAAACCGGAGGCGGTGAACGGCCTTCGTCCCACCTTGTGGGGTGCTTGGCCATCATATGTCTGCGCATGCTGGTGGTGGTGAGGCTGTTGGTGGTGGCTCCCCGGCTGATCTTGGCGCGACAAAGGTCGCACACCACTGTTCGTCGGTCGTCAGGCGTCTCTGTGAAAAACTGCCAGACCTTAGAGCACCTCGGCCTCTGTAGGGTGGCATGGCGCGAGGGGGCGCTTTGGGAAACACTTGGTGGATTATTCGGTCTGGCCCTGCCTCTACCCCTGGCCACCGCACTGCCTCTTGCAACCTGCCCTGCTGCTGCCCGTGCCTCCCCCTCTGAAGACCTGTCCTGTGTAGGCGTTGCACACCAGGTGGGGTCAGTCACCTCATCGTCCTGCTGCTCTTCCTCCGAATCCTCTGTGCGCTGCTCCCTCGGACATACTGCCCTTACTACTACCTCACTGCAAGACAACTGTGTCTCATCGTCATCGTCCTCCTCACCCACTGAAAGCTCTTGAGACAGTTGCCGGAAGTCCCCAGCCTCATCCCCCGGACCCCGGGAACTTTCCAATGGTTGGGCATCAGTGACGATAAACTCCTCTGGTGTTAGAGGAACCACTGCTGCCCAATCTGAGCAGGGGCCCGAGAAAAGTTCCTGGGAGTGTTCCCGCTCCTGAGCATGTGTCATTGTAGTGGAGTGAGGAGGCTGGGAGGAAGGAGGAGCAGCAGACAGAGGATTCGGATTTGCAGCACTGGACGGCGCAGAACTGTGGCTGGACGATAGCTTGCTCGAAGCACTTTCTGCCATCCAGGACAGGACCTGCTCACACTGCTCATTTTCTAATAAAGGTCTACCGCGTGGACCCATTAATTGTGAGATGAATGTGGGGACGCCAGAAACGTGCCTCTCTCCTAATCGCGCAGCAGTCGGCTGCGACACACCTGGATCAGGAGCTCGGCCTGTGCCCCCACCCTCACTTGGCCCTCCGCGTCCTCGGCCGCATCCACGTCCTCTAGGCCTACCCCTACCCCTCAGCATGCTGTATTACCAGTGATTTGATTTCCCAGGCAGGAAATAAATTGGCGCAAGCCTGCAGGCCAAATATAATTTTTTCGCTTTTTTGCAAAGGGAGGTCCCTACTGCGTATATTCAATGAACAATAACTTTTATAACTGTGGTGAGGCCCTGAAAAAGTGTCACACAACTTTAGTGTAGCAGAGTTATTAACTCTGGCAGAGCAGGTATTTGCCAGTCAGGAAAGACAATGGCGCAAGCCTGCAGTAAACCGTAGCTGGTTGCGTTTGATTTTTGTACGTTCTCCACGCAGCACACACGTACACGGAGACCTTAGGACTGACACAGGCAGGCCAAATATAATTTTTTCGCTTTTTTGCAAAGGGAGGTCCCTACTGCGTATATTCAATGAACAATAACTTTTATAACTGTGGTGTGGCCCTGAAAAAGTGTCACCAACTTTAGTGTAGCAGAGTTATTAACTCTGGCAGAGCAGGTATTTGCCAGTCAGGAAAAACAATGGCGCAAGCCTGCAGTAAACCGTAGCTGGTTGCGTTTGATTTTTGTACGTTCTCCACGCAGCACACACGTACACGGAGACCTTAGGACTGACACAGGCAGGCCAAATATAATTTTTTCCCTACTTTTTTGCAAAGGGAGGGCCCCACTGCGTATATTCAATGAACAATAACTGTGTTGTGGCCCTGCCTACACAATTCTGTCCCTGTAGTATCAATGGAGGGTGCAATGCTCTGCACAGACGATTTTTAGAAGAAGAAAAATGCAACACTGCTAACAGCAGCCAGCACAGTACTGCACACGGTTAAATTTGGCCCTAGAAAGGACCGTTGAGGTTCTTGAAGGCTACACTCACTCCTAACACTCTCCCTGCCTAAGCACCACTTCTGTCCATAATGCCGGGTGCAATGCTCTGCACTGCCGATTTTGAGAAAAAAAAAAAAACCCACTGCTAGCAGCAGCCTGCACACAGGTAGATGTGGCCCTAGGAAGGACCTTTGGGGTTCTTGAAGCCTACACTCACTACTAACACTCACTACTAACACTCTCCCTACAGCAGCTCAGGCACCAGCAGCACTGTCCCTCAGCTAACTTACAAGGCATGTGTGGCGAGCCGCGGGAGGGGCCGACTTTTATACTCGGGTGACATCTGATCTTCCCAGCCACTCACAGCAGGGGGGTGGTATAGGGCTTGAACGTCACAGGGGGAAGTTGTAATGCCTTCCCTGTCTTTCAATTGGCCAGAAAAGCGCGCTAACGTCTCAGAGAGGAAACTGAAAGTAACCAGAACATCGCGTGGTACTCGTTACGAGTAACGAGCATCCCGAACACCCTAATATTCGCACGAATATGAAGCTCGGACGAGTACGTTCGCTCATCTCTAATTAGGAGTAAAATAGTCCTTTAATTCGCTCTTAAAAAAATTATTCCAATGTTGCGATAATAAAGAGTCATTGCTGTGCCAGATATATATTGGTGTTTGGTTTTAGTGTTCTGCTAGGGTCAAGGAGGTTGCGGCATTATTGGGCCAGGGGATAATTTCAATTGTCGACTCTTAAGAGAGCAGTAGTAAATTTCTATCTAATATAAACATGTGAATCTTCAAATCCCTCTCAGAGCTGTACATTGCTTGCCAAACATCGAAAAGTTCTCTCTTCTCACATATGTCACCTAGGAATTGGGCCTGATTGTGCAAGTTGGAGGTGGTATTATTGCTATCCGAGACTGCATTAAAATCACTGCAAATACCGTATATTCCGGCATATAAGACGACCACCGACTTTTCATCTTATATGCCGGGAATACAGTTTAAAAAAAAATAAAAAAATTAATACTCACCTCTTGCGGTGGGCACTGCTGCAGACTCTTGCTCCCACGTGCACGCTGGCAGAGCATTGCTTTCTGCAAGCGGGGCTTGAATGCCCCGCCTCCTGATAGCTAATTCAGGTGGTGTCAGCCAATGAAAGATGGCGCTGCGTTAGCCAATCACGGCCATGCATTATTATTCAATGGCTGTGATTGGCTAACGCAGCGCCAGCTTTCATTGGCTGACGCCGCCTGAGTTAGCCAGTCACAGCCATTCAATGACATCATTGAGTGGCTGTTATTGGCTAACGCAGTGTCAGCTTTCATTGGCTGACGCAGCCCGAGTTCAAAAAGGGGTGGTCCGCTTTAGATAATACTTATTCTATTAGAAGAATCCTCAAATGACCACAGTGTGTTTAGCACCAGCAGTTTAGAAATAAGGAGTTAGGCCACTTTCACACAGCAGTATTTTGCATCCCCATTTGTGATTTTTGGACCTACTCAGAGTTTTGGGTTACAAATACGGATATTAAAACCTCGCGAAGTAAAGCCATGTGAAAGTAGCCTAAAACAGTTTGCAATACAATGAATGTTCTGTCTGTGATGCTCATATGAGAGTCCTGAATAGTCCTGACTTTTCTGTGTTATAGAATTTTGTAACTGGTTAGTTGAAATGGGTCTTTTAAACAAGACTACCCTTTAAATCCCACAGTTGCATGTTAGACTTGTACCTGTACGAGTGTCTGATCTCTTCTCTTAGGAGTGTAGATTAAAGAATTATACAAGGACACTGCAACACTCTACTGCAAATTCATTTCATATTGAACTTTATACCTCCTCCTTCTAGGAGAGTTTCCTTGATGATTTCACTGAGTCAGCGCAGTACAAGACCAAAGCCTATGGGAGCCAGCTCGGTTATGTCCCAGAGCCACTCACTGGTTTTTATACTCTGCATCAACCACACAGCACTGCCAGCTCTAAATACTACAGAGAATCCGGAATGACCTTGAAGTGAGGAGGTGGAGTACAATCTAGTAGCATTGGCCTGATAAATGTGCTTCCTTTCCTTTACAGCAGCATAAATGCTTGGATTTTGCCAATGCAGCACTTCATACATATTCACAGTATGTATAGCAGCTGACTATGTACTGCATTATTATAATATATTTACACTGATTAGCCAGAACATTCAAAGGTGTGTAACATGGATTATCTCATGACAAGGGAGGAGATATATTAGGAAAAAAAAGAACAGTCAGTTCTTGAAGTGTTACAATTGGTCAAGCATGAAGGCATGGCCTGGCTATATGGCTGAGTGAAGAAGTGCAACTACTTTGCCGTCCTGTGCTCAGGCCCACACCTTTTTTTGTGCAAATACATGGATAATGCACCCAGGTCTAATGGGAAATAGGAAGAAAGGTTCTCAACAGTGTTCTTAAGTCTTCAAAATGACATTGGAAATATGCCTGTAGGTCGATAAATTTTTTTAAAGCCTACCCTTAAGGAGGTCCGTAATTTGATTAAAGTCACCCATTCAGATGACATGTGCAGAGGCTACAGATGAGCGAACGTACTCGGTTAGGCCGATTTCGCAATCGAGCACCGCGATTTTCGAGTACTTCACTACTCGGGTGAAAAGCTTCGGGGGTCGCCGGGGGGCGGGGCATGGCGTGGTGGAGTGGGGGGTAGCAGCGCAGAACAGGGGGGAGCTCTCTCTCTCCCTCTCCCCCCCACTCCCCTCTGCAATCCCCCGCTTACCCACGGCGCCCCCCGAATCTTTTCACCCGAGAAGTGAAGTACTCGAAAATCGCGGTGCTCGATTGCGAAATCGGCCTTACCGAGTACGTTCGCTCATCTGTAGCAGAGGCCAATATGGATGAGCAAAAGTGATAGATGCCTGTAAGGGGTAAGTTTTAGCTTGTGGTGGACAATAAAATAACATAAGGTTTGGTGTAAATGTCATCATACACAAATATAAATCTACCCTTGGGGTCTCTAAGAATATTAATAGGATCCCATTGCAGTGAATAACCAGACAGACACCCCTAAAATAAGAAGTATGGAAAGAGTGGCAGGGCTACTGAATGCAGGGCTTCTTAAGGTAATCTGATTTTTTGGTAGTCAGGTGTGTCTCCTGCAGACTAATGATATGGGGACTGGATTGATTGATCGATTAGTGAAAAAACTGCAGGTACTAAAACCTATCACATTCCACTTAAAAAAGATTTTAGTAACGGTGACATATTAGATTATTACATCGATTAGTTAGACGCATGGAACACCAAGCGGTTACAACATATGCTGGTAGAGCAAAAGGAAACATACCAATGAGATATGCACACCAGTAAAAGAAGTAGTGTAAAACTTTTATAAAACAGCTTTTGAAGCCAACGATTGACATCCTACATTTGGATATCGATAAGGATGTCAGAGTATGAGGAAACTCAGAATTTTAGGGAATACCTGTTAATATACAATCAGGTATATGGTGCAGCAATTCAGGAAGTCATAAGTAATAAAGAGAAAATACAACACTACTGAAGCGTTGCAGCCGGTATTCCAGGATGAGATGAAACCATAGTTATTGCCATGAAAGGGGTCAGAAGCAACTGGTATCGATCCATTATGGGTGGGGCAACTGTTAAGGAGGCAGATTTCAAGCTTGGCTAGGATGGAGTTGGAGTCTGGAGAACTATTAAACTGGAGTGGACCTTTTATGCATGCCTAGCGCAAGGCAATACCGTGATCCTGGTAATTAAGCAGTCTACCCAGTAATGGTCTAAGAGGTGCACCAGGTGAGGGCGGTTTTGCGGGTACTCAATGGGCCCTTTCAATTACAAAAGATGAGGAAAATATAGTCTCACCCAATGTGGTTTTCAACCGATGCTCTACAAAAATTTCAAAGTGCTAACCCTCTGCTTTTTCTTGGAGGCCTATGATACAAAGATTATTTTGCCAAAGGCAAAATTTGTTTTGGGTTTGCATGCCTCAATCTTCTTTGTTGCTTGCAAGAGCTTGACAGGGATTTGGCACAGCTGATCTTCAATGGTAGAAAAAACGGTCCTTGAGCTCAGTAATACGACCGTGCTAACTTTACATATCTTGGCAAAGTAAACAGACATCAACCTTTTTCTCCTCAATCAATGGGGTGCATTAACCCCTTGAGTGGCGGGTTTCCTACCACCCTGTCGTGCCCACCAGGGCAGGTTTTTTAAAATGGTCTAATCATTGAATTTCAACTAATTTTGCAGTTGCGTCTCAAGAGCCATAACTTTTTCATTTTTCCATTGACATGGCCATATAAGGGCTTCTTTTTTGCGGGACAAGTTGTGATTTTTTAAACAGGGGGAGGAAAAAAGAAATGGGGAAAAAAGAAAAAAAGGGGCCATGTCATTAAGGGGTTAAATAATGTATTAACTTCCTTCTCTGGGTCATTATGACGTATGGATACCACATGTGTGATTGTATTTTTGATTTTTTACAAAGTAAAGGGAGACAAGTGTTTTTATAATTTTTTTTTTTATAATTTTTTTCCTTTTTTAAAAAAATTTTTTTTCTTTTTTTTTTGTCCCTTTAGGGGACTTCCACAGGGACCCATCCGGACCCCTGATCACATTCCGGGGGTCCGATGGTGACAGCCCTTTACATGCTGCAGTCACATAGACTGCCGCATGTAAAGGGTTAACACAGCAGAGATCGGAGGTTTTCTCTGATCTCTGCTGTAAGAGCAGGTACCTAGCTGTCCTCTCACAGCCAAGCACCAAGCTTTCCCTGCCACAGAGACCATCGGCTTGCTTCTGACAAGCCGATGGTCTCTATGGCAACCTGTAAGCAAAGCAGGAGATTGCCGGCATATCGGCAATATCTTCTGCTGATTTTTCAAAGCCCTTGCTTTGTTCTCTGTGGGACTGTGCAGGCAGAGCACAGTCTCACAGCTTGTGGCATTGTGCTCTGCAGCTCCCATAGTGATACATAGCCCGCAAATCTTCCGGGCTATGTCGCTATGAGCAGTGGAGCTCGTCCCGGAAAATTTCTGGGCGTGCCACTCAAGGGGTTAAAAGAGGTATAGGGTCGAGGGACGAGAACATTATTCTTCCACTATATAAGGCACTTGTCAGGCCTCAGATGGAATACTGCATACAGTTCTGGTCACCGGTGCTCAGGAAAGACATTGTAGTGCTTGAGGGGGTTCAAAGAAGGGCAACTAAATTAATAAACGGAATGAGAGAACTGGAATACCCAGAGAGGCTATCAAAATTAGGATTATTTACCCTGGAAAAAAGACGGCTAAGGGGCGATTAAATAACTAACTATGTATAAACACATAGGGTGACAATACAATGATCTCTCCCATGACCTGTTTATACCCAGGACTGTGACTGTAGTAAGTGGGCATCCTCTGTCTAGAAGAAAGCAGGTTTCATCACCAACACAGAAGGGGGTTCTTTACTGTAAGAACGGTGAGACTGTGGAACGCTCTGCCTAAGGACATGGCAATGGCAAAATCGATAGAGGAATTTAAGAGGGGGCTAGAGGTCTTTCTAGAGCGCTATGATATTACAGGATATAGACACTAGGTGACCAGCGGGGTTGATGATCATAAATGTTGATCCAGGGATTACTCTGGCTGCCATTATGGAGTCAGGAAATAATTTTTTTTTCTTCCGAATGAGCTAAATGGCTGCTTGGGGATTTTTTTTTTACTTCCTTTGGACCAACAAAGGGTGGGGGGTGAAACAGGCTGAACTAGATGGACATTGTCTTCATTCAGCCTAACATACTATGCTAAAAAGGTTTTGTAATTACTACATTAATAATGTCCAGAACTCTAAAGATTAGTTACATATTCACAGATAAATGGCAAAGCTATTACTTACATGCTCGGCACAAAGTGAATCTTCTTGATGTTTCGCCATTAATGAATAATTAGTTTTAATTATTTTGATATAATTAGCATGTACAGTAGGATCTGCCAACCTTGAAGGACAGCTGAATTCCCTTGTATCTTTACAGTATAATGTTTGTGACTTGTTTCTTAAAGACAGATGGCTGAAGAATTGATGAGAGATAACTGAATACCTTCAATTTATTTCTCTTAAGGGTTTGTGTATACTACCCTATTACAGTTCTGCATAATCTTGTTGCAAGGAGCTGTATTGCACCACCCATGAAAGTCTGTTACCCTACTGTATCTCAGTATATCTCTGATTTTATATGGAGCATGCTGTCTTCCATCAGATGCCATATGATATTCTCCCCTAGAAGCATTGCAATACAGAGGCACAGTACTGACTATGTGTTCAAGGCTTTGCTGTATGTTTGAGCCTAAAAGCACATTGACATAGAAATATACATATGGATTTAGTTATTTAGATGGGAGTTCCCAATGAAAAGAACAAGACTTGGCAGTTACAAGCACAATTAGTTGCCAAGCTTTGCTGTTACAGAATCTCTTAGAGGCACAGAGCTTGGTGGTTATTAAGGGCAGAAAAACAGTCTCTCGATGAGGGCATGCAATGTATTGCTTACACTCTATCAGAGGGTACATGATGTATCAGTTGCATTATCAACTAGTTCAACAGGATCCGAGAGCAACTCACAATCAACCTTGGTGATGCTTGCACTCCCACAGCCTCTGGTCACAGAAAGCCTTATTCCCCGTGGCTTTTCTGAGTCCATGGCATAATCTCTCCCTAGGTAGCGTTCCAGAATGCCTTAGTATTCCAGGGACAACTCCAGCTAAAGGGTTTTCTCAGGCTCAGTAGTTCCACGCAAGGCCGTAGCCGGTCAAAATGACAAGGTGGTGGTTTACTACTCAACAGAATCTCAGGCTCAACAGCTCTAGCATGCTGTACTGACCAGACCCAACTTCACTCTCATAGATCAGGCTCATTGATACTTGTGGCTCTCCATCAGTCCTGTGTAGCCAGTCACAAAGTCACAATCAAAACTCCCAAAAGCACGTAAAGAAGCACATATATAATTTTGTATTCATTTGACAATGTATAATAGGAAAGGTTCCCATTTGCTATGATGCTACAGTGTCCACACCCATGACAAGACAGGTGCCTGTCTGTAAATATACATAAGCAACACAGACAGCAGTGGACTGTTTGAGGGTCACAACAATTGCAAGGAAAAGTGGTTACAGCACACAGTGAAAAACAGTGCAAAGCATAACTTGGCATAACCAGTGCCAGTTAACTTCACTGAAGCAACTGCAGTCTATTACACAGCAATACAGCCAGTTCAAACATATACCTGGTAAGGGCATGCAGTTGCATGTGGTTCATCTCTGCTGCCCTTTACAGATTATTTTTCAAATTGGTCGCTGGACAACAGGGCTGAAAAATGAAAACACAACAATCTCCCTTTTTAGGACTAATTTCTTGCTTTCTGAGATTTGCCTTTATGTATTGTCCTGGATGATTTACTAGACAAATTCAGGATCCCAGTCCCTTTCACTTGTCCCTTACATACATTTGTAATATTATTAAGCAATCTGAACAAGAAGATGGACTTTTCACATCTACTATCAATGTCCCACTCTCCAACAGACAGGGCAGTGGCAGCTAAGACTGTCCTGCTCCGCTCTCCTGATTCACCAGCTTCCTCCTGAAGAGGTGGAGTAGTGAGCAGGACTTGACAAAAGTTACAGTTCCCACTAGCTGTGCAGTTGTGTTGCACCCCATTACCACCAATGATTACAGGAAGAGATGTGTATAATAGGTTAACACCTTGTGCAGAATACAGCAATGTAGATGATGTAGGTATTAGTGTATCTTGACCCCAACAGGAAGTCCAGGTGGAGTCAAGATTGACAGGGGGTGACACCCCCCAGCACCTGATTGGCTGCACAGCTAGCTTGCCTGCAGGTCCTGCCAGGCCCCTGATGTCAAGAAGCTGCTGGAAGTTGCTTTCATCCAAGGCGCCCTGGACATTATTTACTTCAGGGATGCCACTGCAAGTGCGCATTGGCCCAGCTGAAAGGCCCAGAACGCAGCACCTCGCAGTGTGTTAAATAGTAGAGCGGGGTCGGCATCACTGAGGCCACACTGCCGTGAAGTGGCTTTCCCGGTGGCACCACAGGAGGCGCGCATCCGGCAACAGATGTATTGAACATTCCGGTCGGCAGTAGAGGGACACAGCGCCGGGGTTCAGGAAGTGATAGACACAGTGTACACACAGCAGGAGCGCAGTGGGGAGTCGGCAGCGGCGAACTGCAATCCCTCACATGCATCTCCGGACACTGCAGGAGGATCGTAGGGAGGCTACTGGGATGGCGGACACTCCCTTACTACATGCAGCCACATACACCAGGCGGAGGACAGCTGGTACGCCACAGCATGGGGGGCGGGGGACAGGCGGTAAGCTGCATCGCATTGAACATAGTACGCCTGACAGCTCTTTGCTTTAGCGCCTTCCAGGACCTTAAAGTATTGACCCTATCGGGAGCAGGGGATGTGACAGGGGTGTTCCTCTATCCAGCATGGCCAACCCAAGGAGAAGGGGCTGTCGCCACACCTGAGGTCCTAGTGTTCGGAAAATACCATTCTTGTGCACAAGGGTATCCAAAAAATTGGAGAGCAGCAGGATCGATCAAAAAATGGCAGTTTTTGGTATACAAAAGAGAGCTTCTAAAGCAAAAAATCCATGCTCACAAGATGCATATTAAGGAAAGTCAACTGAACCGACGTGGTTAGTGACCAGAAGAATATTTAACGTATACAGCAAAAACAAGAACGAAAATTTAACATGGAAAGTGTACAAGAAAATATGCAACGCGTTTCAACTATACTATGTCACCTTTCTCCACCATAAACTATACTGGCATGGACTGTTTAAAAAAATATGATAAAGCATTGCTTGAAACACATGACACAATTACATATATTTAGCACCTTCACACAGAAAGAAAACCAAAACACATTTTTAAAATTAAAAAGAAAGGAAATGTGGTTTTGTTTGAAAAAAATAAAATTTCCACCTCCAACACTGATGTGAACGAGCCCTTACTTAGATTACGTCTTATCTGTGTGTGTTAGATACAGCTACAGGAACCTATGTGCAGTACTTATGATGTTCAGGAAGCTTTTCACCAAAAAGTACCTCCTCCCTAATGTAGTAACTAAAGGCACAAAGGAGACAAAAGGGAAAAGGGAGAAGCTGCAAACGCTCTATATGTGAAATTCATACTATGAGAGAGGAGCAGCAGTAGTGAGATATCTCAATTCTTCAGACCACACAACTTAGTTTTTCAGCTCAGTTAAAAGGGGTTTTGTTACTAACACAAAAAATGTTCTAGCCACTGGGTTCAGCATAAAATAAAAATAGAGTAAACTCCCCTCTCTTTTACCCTCTGAGATGCAGCTGAGCAACTCCCATGGCACCGGCCATTCAAAGACCACAGCATTACTGTCCCAAACTCCTGGAATCATGACATCACGGATGTGAGCTCTAGGACTTTGATTGGTGACACTGCGACCTCTGATTGACATCAGCGGTCACCTAGCTTCCACTTTTGTTTTTTTGCTACTATATTATTTAGTTAAGTATATGATATATGTAAATGAAATTTTGTCATTTAGGTTTATATTTCATTAGTTATTAGAGATGAGCGAGCACCAAAATGCTCGGGTGCTCGTTACTCGAGTCGAACTTTCAGTGATGCTCGAGAGTTCGTTTCGAGTAACGAACCCCATTGAAGTCAATGGGCGACTCGAGCATTTTTGTATATCGCCGATGCTCGCTAAGGTTTTCATTTGTGAAAACCTGGGAAATTCAAGAAAGTGATGGGAACGACACAGAAACGGATAGGGCAGGCGAGGGGCTACATGTTGGGCTGCATCTCAAGTTCCCAGGTCCCACTATTAAGCCACAATAGTGGCAAGAGTGAGACCCCCTCCCCCCCGCACTGTCAGCATAAAGATCGATCTCCTCTGCCACAGCTGTAGCAGCTGTGGAAGAGAAGAACCATGTTAGCCCATTGAATTCAATGGAGCCGGCAATACAGCTGGCTCCATTGAAAGCAATGGGCTGCCGGCAATCGCGGGATGAATTGTCGGGAAGGGCTTAAATATATAAGCCGTTCCCTGCAATTCATCCAGAAATGTGTAAAAATTAAAAAAAAATATACTCACCTTGTCCCGGCAGAACGATGTTAGCCCATTGAATTCAATGGAGCCGGCAATACAGCTGGCTCCATTGAAAGCAATGGGCTGCCGGCGATCGTGGGATGAATTGTCGGGAAGGGGTTAAATATATAAGCCCTTCCCTGCAATTCATCCAGAAATGTGTAAAAATAAAAAATATATATATACTTACCTGGTCCCGGCAGACGGAGTTCAGCGCGGCCAGCGGCAGTCCTCCTGAACTGCTCTGAACAGCTGTGAGTAGTATTCAGCAGCCGGGGATTTAAAATCCCCGCCTGCTGAATGAGCTGCCTCTAATTGGTCACAAATTCAAATCATGAATTTATGAATGGGTTAGTGACTGCTGCCTCTCATCTGATTGGTCCCGCTGAGCCAATCAGAGGCAGCAGTCACACACCCATTCATAAATTCATGATTTGAAATCCCCGGCTGCTGAATACTACTCACAGCTGTTCAGAGCAGTTCAGGAGGACTGCTGCTGGCCGCGCTGAACTCCGTCTGCCGGGACCAGGTGAGTATATATATATATATATATATTTTTTTTTTTTTTTTTTTTGCAGGTAAGGGCTTATATATTTAACCCCTTCCCGACAATTCATCCCGCGATCGCCGGCAGCCTATTGCTTTTAATGGAGCCGGCTGTATTGTCGGCTCCATTGAATTCAATGGGCTAACATCGTTCTGCCGGGACAAGGTGAGTATATATATATATATATTATTTTTTTACACATTTCTGGATGAATTGCAGGGAAGGGCTTATATATTTAAGACCTTCCCGACAATTCATCCCACGCTCGCCGGCAGGCCATTGCTTTCAATGGAGCCGGCTGTATTGCCGGCTCCATTGAATTCAATGGTCAGTGCTCATTTAATCGAGACGAGTACCGCGTGGTGCTCGTCTCGAGTAATGAGCATCTCGAGCACCCTAATACTCGAACGAGCATCAAGCTCGGACGAGTATGCTCGCTAATCTCTATTAGTTATCAATGAATGTATATGGTATATTGCTTTTTATATATATTGCATATGTCATCTCAGGTAGATTTTCTTATTAAATTTCATTAGGGATATTCAATATTTTATATCTTGTATACAAAATGTTCCGTTTATTGCCAATATTGGAACATCTAAATCGGGAAAGAAGTAAGAGAAAAGAAGAAATGAGAAAAGAAGAAATTAAATAAGGAAGGAGGATAAGAAAGAGTTAAACCGATAATCTGAACACAACTAACATCAAGAAATGATGTTATAGCATATATATTAATGAAAATATATTGATTATTATGCTATATGAATTATGCTATATCATTCTATATTATACTATATGCAGAATTAGTTTAGAACATGTTTGCCATATGCCATATTAAAATCTGGGTTTAAGTTCATATATAATTCAATAAGTCAGCTGTTTTGTATTGTTTTTAATTGGTTTTAATTATTCAAATATTCAAGGGAGTGATGTAACCCCCATAATCAGGTGATCAAGACTCCTTACGGAGTGGAAACGTGTTCTGTGTAGACGTCTAACTATTTTTATGTAGCACTTCATTCAATAAAGGCTTGGAGATTTTGAATTACCCTGACAATCCACGGCTTTTGCACATGCATCCACCATTATGGCAGCGAGCGCGTGCGCAGAAGCCATGGTGAGGTCTGCGGATAAATCCGGGGACCTTAGGTACGTAATTTTATCTCTACTCATGGATATGATCTGTGAGAGGAAATTAAGTCACCGAGGCAGAAATTCTTCAAAATAAGTATAAGGGTAATCACTGAAGAAGAATTAATTAAAAAACTAAACTTTATTAATGAAGATTAAAATCAAATTGGACAGAACAAAACATATATCTTTAGTTGAGGTGTTAGGGAAAACCCTTCACTTTTCTGATTCCAAGTAGGTCTCTTAACAATGACCCCACTAGTAAATATTAGGTGTCTCAATTCTCATGTACAAGTTTATAGAGTACATGGGATGACAGCCTTCTTTCATTAATGTGGTATGGTCATTGAAATGAGTGGGGTTTAGCCCTCCTCCTGCTGATACATAAATTACGGGGTTGCCCTCATATTTCGAAGGTCCAGTTAGCAAAGAGTCAAATAGTGCCATGAAAGAGTGGATTGGAGAGACCAGCGATAAATACAAAGAAGGAGCTGGTTTTTCTCCCCTAGTTAAATATCCTCTTCCTTGAAATAACTCCAAATTCTAGTCCACCGATAGAAATTAGACCAAAATAGGAGAGGAAGGGGTTAACTAGCGCATAGGAAGCCCTTCCACTCAGAAAGTATGTGGCACCAAATCAGATCTACTACCCTTAGTATTAAAACACAAATCAGGGAGCAGTTGCTAACTATTGCACCAAACCAACACTTCAGGGGTTAAACGTGCCCGAATGTCTGCAGTGCTATAAAGTGCTGTTCCTGTAGTTCAGATCACTTTAAATACTTATAATGCTGCAGTTCTCTAGGTGAAAAAACCCTGTACTTTAACACAGCAGTGCTGTGAATAGGGAGAAGCTAAGTCGGCACCGATGTAGCTGTCCGACAGAAGGTTTAGGGCAGCCGTCTAGTTCTAACACCTCAGCTAACTATCTGGAGAGTTACTGACTCACTAAAACCACGTCATTGACGCGTTTCTACAGTGCTATTTAACACGTGCACTGTTTCATTAGGATGCGTTATTCAGTAGTAGAGGGAGCAGCAGTGATATCTGGCGGCATCCCTGTAGTGAGTGCCGCGTGTCTGACAGATACAGCGCTTATATATATGGAGCTCCTCCTTCCCTCTCTTATCCCATCCAATCCCAAAAGCTGGCTGTCATTTAGTTAATCCCCTTGCATTCTTGCGATACAGGCTGAATAGAGCACCTCCTCAGAGGAGCTTCAGTACTGGACAGCTCCCTGCTGTCGTGATGTCGGGCATCAGTGTGCAGAGGGGAGGATCAGTACTGGACAGCTCCCTCCTCACTACTAGATCCCTGTAAAGGATTTCACAGGTTTATGTGAAGGCAGGGGGTTTTGATATATTCAAATTAAGATTATAGCTCTCTCCTGGGGAAGGTTAGGAAGGGGATTTTTGTTTCTAGAGGGATGATTATAGTTAGTTAAAGTGTGAAGCAAAAAACGAGTGCAGTTCTCAGTGTTTGGTCAAAAAATCCAGGGGGGAGGGTGGGGAATTTTTGTTGGGAGGTAATGGGGGGTTGATTAGTGCATGGGAAGAGGTTTCAAATGAAGGAAGTGTAGGATAGCTGTTCATTCAAGCCTGTGGGTGAGGAGGTCTTGAGTCTATCTTCCTTCTGTAGAAGTTTCTTGTCTATATCTCCCCTTCTTCCATTGTACCTAATCAGTTCAATGCCTTGGAACTTGAGAAGACTTAGGTCATTGTCGTGATGGTCTCTCATGTGTTTCGCCAGGCTTGTATGCTCCCCCCTCCGTACATTCCCAACATGGGCCAAGATCCTTCTTCTAAATTGCTGTTTGGTCTTGCCTACATATTCTAGGGGGCAGGGGCAAGTTGCCAAATACACCACTCCTGGTGTCTTGCAATTTATGAAGTCGCGGATCTCATATGACTTTCCAGTGTTGACGCTCTCAAAAGTTGGTCCCTTTTTTATGAATCCGCATGCCTTGCAGTCAGAGCAGGGGTATGTGCCCTTGATTTTTTTTGAGGTCAGCCAAGTCTCCCTGGATACTTCTGGGGCAAGGTGACTATGAACAAGATGATCTTAGCTTCTCCCTATTCACAGCACTGCTGTGTTAAAGTACAGGGTTTTTTCACCTAGAGAACTGCAGCATTATAAGTATTTAAAGTGATCTGAACTACAGGAACAGCACTTTATAGCACTGCAGACATTCAGGCACTTTTAACCCCTAAAGTGCTGGTTTGGTGCAATAGTTAGCAACTACTCCCTGATTTGTGTTTTAATACTCAGGGTAGTAGATCTGATTTGGTGCCACATACTTTCTGAGTGGAAGGGCTTCCTATGTGCTAGTTAACCCCTTCCTCTCCTATTTGGTCTAATTTCTATCGGTGGACTAGAATTTGGAGTTATTTCAAGGAAGAGGATATTTAACTAGGGGAGAAAAACCAGCTCCTTCTTTGTATTTATCGCTGGTCTCTCCAATCCACTCTTTCATGGCACTATTTGACTCTTTGCTAACTGGACCTTCGAAATATTAACTGGGCCTCACATCATACATCTACACTGGTACTTTAAGTGGAGGACATCAGTCACCCCACCTTGATTAATACCAGTCATTGGCTCTTATAGTTGGTCCTCCCTTGACACTTAACCCCTTCCTTTCCTCTAGTAGGTGAATAACCGCTGTTTACCATACTTGAATAAAGGAATATTTAAGAAGCATTAATAACACTGTGCTCACAACCTAATCCTCCTTCTTTTATATCCTAAGGAGGGTCTCAACTGAGTCTACAAGAGCACAGCTTTGTGTCTGAGCAACACGTATAACACCTCTTCTTCTATCTGGAACTTCTGTCTGATCTGGGGACCCAACATGAGGGCAACCCCGTAATTTATGTATCAGCAGGAGGAGGGCTAAACCCCACTCATTTCAATGACCATACCACATTAATGAAAGAAGGCTGTCATCCCATGTACTCTATAAACTTGTACATGAGAATTGAGACACCTAATATTTACTAGTGGGGTCATTGTTAAGAGACCTACTTGGAATCAGAGAAGTGAAGGGTTTTCCCTAACACCTCAACTAAAGATATATGTTTTGTTCTGTCCAATTTGATTTTAATCTTCATTAATAAAGTTAGTTTTTTAATTAATTCTTCTTCAGTGATTACCCGTTAGAGGAAATTAAACTTAAACTTTTTTATTACTTTACATCATTACTGTTATCCATTGGGTAGCAATGATCATGTGACCAGGAACCCCATACAGCAGCTCTCGGTGACATCTCTCTGCTCCTGGCTACACATGTTAGCTGGGAGCCAGAGAATTCAGGGCAGCTGAATCTTTAACTTTTAAAGGACTTTCACATGATCGGCGGCATTTGGTTAATATTTAAGGCATGGTCACTGGGGAAAGGGTGGGGTGTGTGTGTGTGTGGGGGGGGGGCATTGCAAAATCTTTGTGTAGAATTTCCATTTGGAAAACCTCCAGCATTTTCAGTAGCAGCAAAGTGGGTGAGATTTAGACAAATCCTATAGCTCATTCACATCAGTGTTAGAGGATTCAGTTTTCCTGCTGTACTTGGGGAGCAGGTTAAAACGGCATCCTCTGGCTGAATGATGTTGTCTTATGATGGAACAAAATTGTGCAGAATGGTCCCCATTGACTATAATGGAGGTACATTTAAGGAAAATATACAAAGGTAAAAATTATCCAGTTAAGGCCATGAGAGACACCAGTGGCCCCTGCTTGAATCCACAGACTTTTGATGGGGTCTGTCCAACACTGCATATCTGTCATTTTGACAGAAAATGTAGCGCTGCTTGTAGTGCTTATCCTATCAAAAATGTTGGAATCAAAAATGGAGAATCGGAGATTGATCTAGGAAGAACATAACAGCTTAGAAGGAATCCAGTACATTATTGAAATTAGCTTACAGATGGAATGGGAAATTAAATATATTTTACAAACTAGTGATACAGTAAGCAAAGTATTTACACACATACTAATATAAGCATAAACAAAGTGGCATGTTCTATCATAAGCCATGTTACAGAGGTATACTTTCCTAGAGGCAAGACACTCTGCAATCACATTCAGAGTGCCATGTTAGTGATCTTCAGCAAAGCTTGATGCATTGAAAGGAATCTGTCACCATCTTCCTGCAGTCCTCACTGAGAGCACCATAAGGTAGTGTCTGGCATAGTAATTGCAGTTGTATGTATCTGTGCAGTAATTTTGGAAAAACTTGCATTTTATTAGTAGCACCTAGACACAGAACTAGTACTGCATATTCATGAGCTGCATGTTAGCCACTACCACCCTGCCCTCCAGCTAATGATTGGCAGCTCTCTCACTATGCATAGTAATAAGCAGACAGCTGTCAATCATTGGCTGGATGTAGCTAGCCTGCAGCTCATGAATATCCAGAACTCATTCAAGTAGTCCTCTATGCATTTGCTGCCACTGAAAAAATGCAAATCACTCTAAAATTACTACATAGCAGACATATAACTGCAATAAGTGTGCCTGTCACTACCTTGTGCTGTCCTCAAATAAGGGTACAAAAAGATGGTGACAGTCTCTTTAAGCTGAGGAATACAGTAAATGTGCTGTGCAATTATTGAGTGTTCCTTTAAAAGTGTACCTGAATTTTTAACAAGCTTTCTAAAATCTAACAGGATCTTCTTGCCTTCTCATTGGCTGCTGTTTGCACCCAGTTTCATGTTTATAAGTTCTTATTTTCAGGTGGGCTTCCCCATTTTTCTGCTGTCCCACTATTTCTAATCCCCATTTATGCAGGAGGAATGTACCAAGCCTACAATTCTCACAGTAGTTCACTGTCTTGCACTTCTTTTCCCTTACTTTCTATGCTGCATTGCAGTCTTTAGTCCAATCAACTGGGGATCTGTATCTAAATGCCTGCTCTTCTCTTCTCCCAGGACAATTCAGCCATTCTGGCCAAATATTGAGTAAACCCAATATAATGTGTGTGCACCCACACTCACCCACCTAGAAGAGACATTGTGCAGATCATAGTGTCTGCAGTTTTGTCAACCTGAAGCCTCTGACTGCAGCCTCTTTGAAGATAGTTGCTCCCCCATTGACAAGTAAACATCCCTGTGTCCTCATTACTACAGAAGCTGTAACTAATAACAGAGAGTGGATAGTAGAAAAGCTGGAAGAGAAGCCCCTAGTGGCAGCCACTTCCAACATGATTTACTTTGATGTAGCAACAATATGTTTAATGCAAGCATATGGCAGAAATGATGAGACTAACACAAGCTAGTAGATGAAAAATTAGTGCCCCTTTAAAAAGTGAACTGTGACTGACCTTGTTTTTACATATAGCTTATGTAGTATATATAGTGTGTTATAAACTCAACACCTTTACAAATGTCATGAAAGCAAATAACACCAAAACTATCTTCACACTGATACGGACATCGAACAAGGTTGAGAAACACATTAATACCATGAGTTTGATATAGCGGAATGATGTTGAATGTACGCTCATTAAAGTCTATGGGGAAATATTGCTACAACACTTTGATGGATATAACACATAGCGATCTTTAAAAAATTAAAGCATACAAAAGGCAAGAAAATGCCCTCTCTGACCAGAACCTAAAGCACAGAGTTGGGCACTAATCTGAGTCATTGCTGAGGGACTTAAATGTTTTATTATTTTCTGATGTACTGGTTTAATATTAATCTAGTAAATATTTGATATCAGTCAGTTTCCGTGTTTCACTGCAACTTGGAATGAATGGCCGTTACCGAGAGGTTATTTAGCAGATCTGCAGGACAATAAACTGCGGCATGAAGCCAGGAAACTGATGCTTTAACCTTATTACTTGAAGGAGTCCCCTTATTCTCACAGGTACTGCTTACGGGCCAGCTGTCTTGAAGACAGAGTTAGAAGACAGAATGAAGAGTTTAGTGTCCAGAAGAAGGGATATAAATCTTTGACTGTTAAGGGCACCTGCTTTTTTTTCATTGGCTTCTCTTATTGCCTGCCTGGGACTTCAGAATAACCCAATCAAGATATAAAGTGTTTACAAGGCAGCACAAAGGGACCATTCCAGCACCGATTCTGACCCTTCCCAAGAGGCTTCCTGATGTAATTATAGCAAGTTTTATAGCTGGCTTCCTCTTTATCCCACAGGAAGAAGCTATCGCTTGTGTTTTGTACACTGTGTGCAGTTACTCTGGAAGAACAAAAGGAAAATTAATTGTATGGATGTAGAGCAGGTGATAAATATATGAGAAGCAAAGTAGGTCTGATATTTGGAAAAACAGATGTATTACTAAAGGTAAAATAATATGCGTTAGCTCTTATATAACAGCTGGGAAGGTAATGGAATAATCATAATACAGGCAGAAGACCAAAAACAAACGCTGTGGAATAATCATTGTGTCAGAATATCAGAGTTTTACATGAGCATAATAGTAAGAGCAACATCAAACAACTATTATGAACACAAACTCCTCAGCCTATGCACATTACATTCATGGCATTAAGAGAAGCCATCAGCTCACCTGACACGTCAGTTTTAGTAAACACTTATTTTCCATATTACTAAACAATTTTGGAGCAGCTTTCTTAAAAGTCTGCATTGTGCCGTTTCCATATTAACTCTTCGGGAAATGTAGGGAAAAATTAAAGGGGTGTTCCCATCTTGGCTTTTTGTCAACCACCTGTAGGAAAATGCTGAGCACTTCAGACAAATGTTCTTTTTTAGCTTTCATCAAAGTGAGTGAGAGCTATGGAAACAGCACAGAGTGCTACACGTTCTGTAACTCAGGGAGTAATGGAAACAGGATACAATGCTACTGAAAGTTATAGAAACAGCACTCGGCTAAGCACTCAGTTCTCTCCATGGGCTACAGTCGTAGGGCTGGTAACAATGGCATCGCTTTCCCATCTCGGCTCTGAAAAATTGACATGGACACAACTCTAACAACTGGGTGTTACCATTCCACTTCTCTAATGGGTTGTAGGGAGTCACACCCCCTATTGACAGGGAAATTGTAACTCCCAGTTGTTAAGTTATTCATACATAATGTATTCTAAGTAAAGTACATTTCTAGAGTTTTAAGTAAAGATAATCCAAAATTGACATGTGTTTCAATTTGAAAGCAGTTAATGAAACAAACATGACAGGATAATTGAGAAAATAGGCATTGGATGATAAGTGTTACGGCTGGCCGGGACAGTTAGACAGGGGGTCCCTACGCCAGGCCTCTCCTGTGTCCCTACCTATTTGCCCCCCTGGGCTAGGCCCCAGAGCGACAACTGGGCAAATGTCCCTGTGCTGCGCTAGGGACAGGGACCCCAAGGAAAGAGGGACAGGGAGACCGGTAGGTGGCTACTACATAGCAGACAAGACATAAACAAACAAGCAAACAGAGAGAAGTCAGGAAACAGGCCAGGTCAAACCAGAAAGACACGTGCGCAGTACAGAAGGACAAACCAAAAACAAATAACAAAGAGTCAAAATAGAAGCCAAAGTCAGAACACAAGTAGTCAGCTCAATCATGCGAGGCAGATAGGCCGATAGGCAGATAGAGTCAGAACCAAAAACTGGCAACCAGAGTCTGGCCCAGCCAGGTAAATAAGCAGACCTCCCCGCCCAGAGGGGCAAGGAGAGGTCACATGACACCAGGGGGAATCACAAGGTCGTGCCGCCGACCGCCCTGAGCAACCACCAGAGTGGGGGAAACCCGGACGCGGCCGCCAGCCCGGGCCCCGCAGCTCCAGGATGAGGGTTTAACCTCACCCGGATACCGATGCCCCAAGTGGAAACCCCATCCCTAACAATAAGATTACACCACACTTGATAATAGTGTTGAGTAGACCAGAAACATGTACTTTTTACAAATTGCAGGGACATCATCGGGGGTGGGGAAGGGAACAAATCATTCTGCCCGAGGTATTTAGATATTTAGAGTTTTAGAATAAACTTCAAGCTACCACTTTTTTTTGCAACTTTTATATTGTCAAAATTTACAGAGCAAAATAGTTGTTTTCAAGGGACCGGCAAATTCAGACACTTATCTATTCCCAAACAAGCTAAAATTTACCCCAGAGAAAATATTTTTTGCATGAATGCAATAACATTAAGGCCTGGCTCACACGGGCGGATTCCAATTGTGAAATCCATGATTGTATCCATGCGGAGGATCTGCAGCAAAATGCGGGCATTGGAAACCTCGTAAATTCACTTTTTCGCTCACACTCACGGATACGAATCGCATATTCCACGAACTGAGCAAAAATTGTAGTATGCTCTATTTTGCAGTGGATACTGTGCCGACCACCTCCATTGAAATCAATGGAGGTTGTCTGACCTGCCGCCCATACACAATTAACTGTGTATGGGCCACGGATACCCACATCATTGGTATGCAATGGTGTGGGAAACACAAATATTGAAAAAAAATCTGTACTGCGCATGCCAAAGGTGAGACGCCACGGTCATCTGTAATACAGAAACAACAACAGGTACTCAGGGTCGCCAACTGGGCTCACAGCCGGAATCTGTTGCGGACCTCCTGCATGCGGAATCAGGTCCACCAGTGTAAGCCTGGCCTAAAGCAGTTATCCAACCTTTTAAAATTAATGACCTACCCTCAGGATAAGTCAGAAATATCTAATTGATGAGGGTCTGCCGCTTAGGATACCCGCTGATCAGCTGGTTGAAGTGGCTGCTGTGCTCATGCAAGTGCTGCAGCCTCTTCAGTGTTGTTGACATCTGAGCATGAACCTATGTGTAATCAGAATGACGTATTATTTATAGGACCATTCTTAGTCCTACTGGCTTATCTCAATCACTTCGCAGGTCTAGCAGTTAGAATCCCCAGCTAAAATTGATAAAAACCATAAATTAATTAATATTTTTTATTTTGCTAGTGCCTTTGACCACTGGTGAAGACAAGGTGCCACCATGTTTGCTTAGTGAAGTCAGCCCTGAAGGTCTTATTTAGGCCCCAGGCATCTTGATTATAATGCCAAGTTAAGGGGGAATTATCCCACGAAATCTTGTTTATAGTGACATGTAGCCGATAATTATAAACATTTCTGTATTTACGCTTACTAAAAAAAAGGTTTCTGTCCTCACATATTCCAGGACTAATGTTAAAATAGCGGCAACTGTTATTTCTAGTTGCCCTTTAGAGATGATTTATATTTTCAACATTTAATTAAGCATCTGGGGATAGAATTTTGGATGAAGTATTGAATTTATAGAGTTGATCAGATTATCGATTCAAAGGGGTGTTATTTTGCGAGATGACCAGTAGTTTCTATTGGTACCATTTAGGGATGCATTTGACCTTTTGTTTAACAAAATTTTTTATTAATTTTTGGAAAGGTCAAAATATAGTAATCATAACTTCAACATTACACTCATTTAAATAGTCAGGGGGTTACAATGTTGAGCGGAAAGACCAGAATTACATACGAAGTCTTACTTCCTACAGAGTAAAGTAAAATTCAAGGTTCTGTTCCTTTATTAAACAAACCCCTAATAAAATAAGATAGAATCAGCCTGAAAAGACCTGTAACAAAGTAACATTGAGGGAAAGACAAATATGAAGACAGTGGGGAAAACACATAAGGGGAAGATCATGGGGTGAGGGGAGTTGGGCTAGGCTTGTCATATCGGTGCACCTGGGTTAAATAGTAGAGATGAGCGAGCATACTCGTCCGAGCTTGATGCTCGTTCGAGTATTAGGGTGCTCGAGATGCTCGTTACTCGAGACGAAGAGGGTACTCGTCTCGATTAAACAAGCACTGACCATTGAATTCAATGGAGCTGGCAATACAGCCGGCTCCATTGAAAGCAATGGGCTGCCGGCGATCGCGGGATGAATTGTCGGGAAGGGCTTAAATATATAAGCCCTTCCCTGTAATTCATCCAGAAATGTGTAAAAATAAAAAATATATATATACTCACCTTGTCCCGGCAGACGGAGTTCAGCGCGGCCGGCCTGCAGTGGGTGTGAAGGGGGTGTGAGTCAGACATGCCCCTGATTGGCTCAGCGCTGAGCCAATCAGAGGCAGATCTCACTCACACCCATTCATGAATTCATGAATGGGTGAGTGAGTGCTGCCTCTGATTGGCTCAGCGCAGCTCTCAGCTGAATGACAGCAGTTCAGCACCACAGTGCAGGGGACTGCAGGGGACAGCAGGAGAAGATGCGGCTGAGTATCTATTTTTTCTGTTTTTTAAATCACTTTTAATTCATTTCCAGGGAATGGCTTATATGTAAAGCCCTTCCCTGAAAAAGAATTCAGGTGTGCCAGCGGACCATTGTCTTCAATGGAGTCGCCGGCAGCAGCAGCGGCTCCATTGAAGAGAATGCCTGCATTTTTATTCTTTTTTACACTAAAATCTTTCTTTTTCAGGTAAGGGCTTATATTTTTAAGCCCTTCCCAAAAATTCATCCCGCGCTCGCCGGCAGCCCATTGCTTTCAATGGAGCCTGCTGTATTGCCGGCTACATTGAATTCAATGGGCTAACATCGTTCTTCTCTGCCACAGCTGTTACAGCTGTGGCAGAGGAGAACGATCGTTATGCTGACAGTGGGGGGGATGTCTCACTCTTGCCACTATTGTGGCTTAATAGTGAGACCTCGGAGCCCGAAATGCAGCCCTGCATGTTGCTCCTCGCCTGCCCTATCTATTTCTGTGTTTTTTACATGACTTTGCTGATTTGCTAAGATTTTCACAAATGAAAACCTTAGCGGAGCACCAGTCATATACAAAAATGCTCGAGTCGCCCATTGACTTCAATGGGGTTCGTTACTCGAAACGAACTCTCGAGCATCACTGAAAGTTCGACTCGAGTAACGAGCACCCAAGCATTTTGGTGCCCGCTCATCTCTATTAAATAGGTACAGTAAACGCTACTGTTGATTAGCTCTGTTAATATGTACCTCATAAATTTGTTGGGGGAGTAGAGGATATACTTGAAGGTAAACTAGAATCTCCTGGGAGTGTCAAAGATTTAGCTGTGTTTCATAATGAGTGAGTATTGATATCAGGATGACCAGATTCTCTTGTATACCGTTTCTCAGCTTGCAAGGATAGCCACTAGAGATGAGCAAGCGTACTCACTAAGGCAAACTACTCGAGCGAGTAGTGCCTTATGCGAGTACCTGCCCGCTCATCTCTAAAGATTCGTGTGCCAGCGGGGGAGAGCGGTGAATTGCGGGAGAGAACAGGGAGGAGCAGGTGGGAGAAAGTGAGAGATTTCCCCCCTGTTCCTCCCCGCTTTCCCCCCGTCGCTCCCCCCTGCCGGCACCCGAATTTGTAGAGACGAGCGGGCAGGTACTCGCATAAGGCACTACTTGCTCGAGTAGTTTGCCTTAGAGAGTACGCTCGCTCATCTCTAATAGCCACCAGTTTCTCATTAACTGGAATCCAAGACCTTTTTTTTTTTCAACTAAATCAACACTAACTGATGTTTTCCTCCAGAAGCGAGCGATTGCTATACGTGCAGCTAGGAAACAATAGGATATCCATTTATGAGTGTGTTTGGGGATGTTAGGAATATGTTTGCAGAGTAAAACTTCCCAGGACGATTTTTGTAACAAATTATTATGACCTTTTGATTGCTTTTTATAACATATTACTTGTAGATGGAATAACCAACATTTGCACAATTCTGGAGTTTTTTTTTCTTCTAATGGCCTTCTTCAAGCTAGATAAAAAATGTGTTATCTTAAATAGATTAGACTTTTTTGGTGATACCAAGAATGGTTCATTTATTTTTAAATGTTAAAAATTGGAAAAATGTTTGTTTTTAACTTTCATTATTTTTTATTTTTGGAATAATTAAAAAATAACTAACCTTTTACCTTTTTTTTTTAGTTCCCATAGAGGACTTAGATCACTTATACAACATACTGCAATGTTAAAGTATTGCGGTATATTGTATTTTTGCAGTCATTCTATTAAGCTCTGTCTGTGAGAAAAGAACCATGGCACTCTTGGGGGCCTGCACAAGGTGTCAGGATGCAATGACACCTGAACAGCAACTTGTGATCTCATTGCCCATCAGGTGACAAAGGGAGCCCTTTTGCTCTGTCAGGCCATTTAAATGCCACTGTCAGAATTGAAATCTCGGATGATTTTGGATCAGCAGTTGAACCCCACTGATCAGCAAGTTATCCCCCATTTTGTGGATAGAGACAAACTTGCCGTGGAGGGAATAACATGTTAATTAATAAACTATGTGAGGAGCACATATTTAGTTGTTAAGAGAGTTAGCATAAAGATATAGGGGAAATCTGTCCGGTTACTTGGAATAGAATATTTCGGAACATGACCAAGATCACTTATAATTAGAGATGAGCGAGCATACTCGCTAAGGACAATTACTCAATCGAGCATTGTCCTTAGCGAGTATCTCCCCGCTCGGCAGAGAAGGTTCGGGTGACAGAGTGGGTGAGAGGTGAGTTGTGGCAGTGAGCAGGGGGGAGCGGGAGGGAGATCTCCCCTCCGTTACTCCCCGCTCTGTCCCGCTGCTCTCCGCCCGCCGCCGGCAGCGGAATCTTTTCTTCCGAGCGGGCAGGTACTCGCTATGGGCAATGCTCGATCGAGTAATTGCCCTTAGTGAGTATGCTCACTCATCTCTACTTATAATGTATCTTGGAACACTTTCCATTGGCTTATAATTCATAGGATGTATTAGACTCCACAATTTTTAGGTAAGGTTTATAAGAAAGTCAGGCACATGTCAGCATGTTTTCAAGCTTAGGTGATCTTACTGTACACACCCTCACTGGAGATGTCTGAAGCTTCATCTAATTGAAAAGCAGGTGACATATAAGTTAAGGTGTATCTGAGGTGTATCAGAATCAGATCCTTTGTTCCCCTTCATTATGCTTGTTGGACGAGGATTCTAATATAAACAACTGTTGTTGCAAAATTACTGTTACAGAGACTTTGGACTTCAGTTAGGCTGCCCTTTCCTTTATAATATGGAACGACGTATTAAATAACACGATTCTTGCATCAAAGAAAGAACTTACAAGTGATTTTTGACTCTTGGAACCCCAAGCTAGGTACCTGCCTGGTGATGAACACAGGGCAAGGATATCTTGATATGTTAATTATCTGTTACTTTTCAGGATCTTTTTCCTTGATTCCTGTCAGAAAGGGGTAGTGAAATGTAAAAGAAAAAAAAAAAAGTACTGTATAAGTGCGGCATACTGCAGAAAAACAGCGCCACCAGTAATATATTTGAATAATAAATACGGAAAATGCTCAGAGTTTAGATAATATTCAGTTTAATAAAAATGTGGAAGACCTCTAAAAAGTAGCAAATATTTTTTTCAATCCACTGAATTTTAATAGAACAATGTCTGATAGAGTTTAACCCCTTATGGACGCGACAATTTTTTTGGTTTTTTTCCCCTGCTTCCTTTCACAAAAAGAAAAAAAATATATATCAAAAAACAATATTTTTTATCAATCTAGTCGTTTAAGGGATTTTTTTGCAGTATGAGTTGTATTTTGTCAATGGTACTATTTAATATACCATATAATGCACTGAAAAATGTTTCTAAGTGCGATGAAATAGAAAAAAATTCGGCATATTGGGCGGCGGCTTGCTTTAATGGTATACAGGATGCGACAAAAATGAAATGTTAGTTTTATTCTGTGCGTCAGTATGATTATGCTGATACCAAATTTATATAGTTGTTAGTATGACCACCATAACTTTTTTACTTTTCGATTGCTGGGGTTGTATGAAGGCTGTTTTTTGTGGGACAACCTGTAGTTTCTATTGGTACCTTTGTAGGCTACATGCATTTTTTTGATTGTTTTTTATAAAATTGTATCTTGGAGACAGTGACCAAAAAAAGCACAATTTTGGCGTTCTGCATTTTTTTTGTCAGACTTCATGGTGTAAGATTAATAATATATTATTTAATTAGAAAAACTTATACAAACACAGCAATACCAATTTTTTGTTTAAAAAAATGGGAAAACTTTTTTAGCTTTTAATATTTTTAATTTTTTACAATGATTAAAAAAAATTCTTTTCTAGTTCACATAGGGGACTTGCACCAGCGATCATTTGATCGCTTATACTATATACTGCAGCACTTCAGCATTGCAGTATATTGTACTGCTGCAGGCCTTTTTTTAAGATGTCCCACAGGGGCATCTTAAAGAAACACTCTAGTCCAAGATGAGCGAAGATCACTGTATGAGTTCTCTGACTATATGATGCACACTGTTCCT